>NW_025858915.1:236394-298556 GCF_002878395.1 Capsicum annuum
AGAACGTGGGGATAATTAGAGTGAGGTTCTTATTCTTTTATAAAATAAGGAATTTGAATTAGCATTTAGGATAGGAATATACCTAGAATCATTACTTGTTTCACATGTAGGATCATATGTAGGATTACATCTAAATGCATCTAAACTGATTATTATATCTCCTCTCAATGATGTAGTTGTAATATCTAGTTAGGTAGAAGGTTAGAGTTTAGGAGACCATAATCATACAATGAACCATAAGAATCTGTAACCAATATAAGAAATCTAACGAATGAAGTTCAGTAGCGTAGAATGATTGTTTGTAGTGCATTAACCCTCGGCTATCAGCCATTGATTGTCTAACGTCTTTATTGTTATGCACTGTTTACTTTACTTTTAGTTTATAATCCTCAAACTCTTTTGGTTACTTTTGCACTAATTTAATCTTAATAGTTAAACTAAAATTTTATAGTTGCTTAACACTTATCTCTCAGGGATCGATACTTGGATTGAAAAAAGGCCACTCTATTACATGGTGAGATCACCTACACTTACGTATGCCCTTGGGCGCAATAAGTTTTTGGTGCCATTGCCGAGGACTTGTAAATTAGCAACTATTTTTGTTTTAGTTTTGCATTTTAGATTTCTTTGGTTCTTTAATCTTAGTCTTGGGATTAAATTCGCAAGAAATAGGTTTGCATACTAGTAAGCTGGCAAGGGAAAGGGAGTTGGTTGAACCAAGCCCCGAACCTGATCAACGCAACCATAAATAGAGGATAGAAGCAACCCTTGTCTACTGGATACTGCAAATTCATAAGGAATAAGAAAATATTGCTCTCACAGATGAATAACAACCATCCCATAGGATAATTCGAGAAGTGGAAATCCCACTTCAGATAAATTTGACCTCCCCTTTTCAAAAATCGGCTGTTGGAGTTAACTTTGAGTTCAAAACAGAACATGGTGCAAATTTTAATTAGTAGTGGAAAGTTTATAGGGCTTTCACATGAAGATCCAAAATTCCACCTGCAGAACATTTTTGAGATCAGTGACACATTCATCCCTATGAGTGTGTCAACTGATTATGTTAGGCTGACACTATTCCTCTTTTCACTATTGGGGAAGCAAAGAAATGGTTGAATACTGAGACGATAAGTTCAATCACAATATGGGATGACTTAGACTAGAAATTCCTCATATGATTCTTTCCATATGGAAAGAATGCAAGATTACATAGTGAGATTGTATGCTTCAAACAGAGCCAGATGAGAATATATATCATGTTTGGGAGTTGTTCAAAGCTCTTCTTTGGGACTATCCACATCATCAATTGTACAATGAGGTATTACCTCACACTTTTGTTGAGGCACTAGACCATAACACAGATTTTGCTAGATTCAGCTGTAGGTGGTCATGCTTTGGAGTTGATGTATGATGGCCTACATACTTTGTTAAACCAGATTGCTCAAGGGAATCATGAGTGGCACTCTGACATACAAAATGCTATAAAAAAGGTTACAGATGTGCTGGAGATAAACCATTTTAGTACCTCATAAGCTTAACTTGTTGCTCTACAAAATCAGATAAGCAATATGAAGTTGGGGGTTACACAACCTATAGCTAAAGTTAATACAATTCAATAGACTGCAAGGTGTGTGGTTTGGGGAAACAATGGTCATTCTATAGATATGTGTTGTAAATCCTGAGTCCGTGGTGTTCATGGGACATGCTCAAATGTGGTAATGCCTATAATCAAAAGTGGTAGACTCAGGGACTAAATACCTCATAGAACAACCAGTAGTGGTTTTAGCAGCTATAGAGTCAAAGGAATCAAACTACAAGGAATATGGAAGAGATGCTGAAGCAAATTATAGATTCTCAAGCATAGTTGGTAGAAAATATAAAGAGCCAGCAACCAGCTTCAAGGATCTTGGATTTGCAAATTGGTTAGATTATGTAGTCACAAAATACCAAGCCTCAAGGTGGTTTACCAAGTGATACTAAAAATCCTAAAAAAGTAATGGCAATCACTTTGGGGAGTGGTAAAGAGCTTGATGTAGAACCTCCAAAGAAAACTAAAGAGGTAGATGCAGAGTTGATTCCCCTAAATATATCTGATGAAGTTGCTAAAAATGCATGGAAGTCTAAGTACTCGAAAGAAAAAGTTGCTGAATAAGTGAAAGAGACACCACCACCACCTTTCCACATAGGCTTATTAAAGCAATGGAGGAATTATTTAAGAAGTTTTTTGACACTTTCAAAGAGCTGCACATTAACTTACCTCTTTTAGAAGTTTTGCAAGAAATGCCCAAGTACACTTATTACTTGAAGGATGTGGTGACTAAAAAAGTTAAGCTGCAGGATATGGCTACAATAACACTCACTAAGGAGTGCAGTTCTATGGTGATGTAGTAGATGCTAAAAAATCTCAAATATCCTGGGATTTTTACTTTCCCCATTCTAATAGGCAGCAAAGAGGTGGTCTACTGTAATACCCCATACTTTTCATAGCTTGAAAAGTTTTCTAAGAATGTTAGAAACTTTCTTTGAAAGATGAATCCACTTTTTGTACACATGAAATTTCAATATTTTTACTTTTTATCATGTGGGAAATCGAACAAGCTTTCCATTGATACCAAATTCGCCCAAATCGGACACCCGGGAGAAGAGTTAGAGCCTTTTTAGTGTGATAATGTATCACTCGAGCCTTCAGCGCATCGCAGAGATAGCTCAAATGGCAATTGTCAATTTCTAGCATTGCTCCGTGATAGTGGCGCTTCACACCAAACATCCAGGTCACAGAGGATGAAAATTGGCGCTATAGTGGCGCATCGCACCAAAGATGAAAATTGGGTAATTTTCTCAAAAATTAAAGACGTGTTTTAGGGTTAAAAAGGTCATTTTCCTACACCTATTTAAACCTAATAATATGTGATTTAGCCATTATTCACCCAAAATATACTAGTTTCTCTCAAGTTTCTCTCAATAACAAGCTAGGGTTTCTATTGGGGATTCAAATTCAAGAAGGTTTCACTGTCAATCTTCATGAAATCATGAACTAAGGCATGTATAGTGTTCATTCATGGACTCTTTCATCCATGAAGTCCAAGAATCTCTTTACAAATTCTCATGTATGGATTTTTTTATGAATTCCATGTTGGGTTTGTGTTGCTCATGTTGATAATGACCAATTGAGTTTTAATCCATGTTTAGTGATAAATTTCATGTGGAATTGACTAGTAAAGAAGTAGATTCATGTAAACCTAGGATTAAAACCCTTGGATGATGAAATTAGAGATGAATAATGATAATTAATTATTGTATAATGTCGTCTAAATATAATATGCCTACCATGTGTAAGATTAAATGCCTAGATAGAGGAACAATGCCCAACTAGTATGATATCATGAAATACCCATGTATGTACAAGCTTATGCATATCACATGTTTGATGAAGTGCTTCAATAAATGAATTATGAATTGTGTTGTTGGTCATGTGTTCAAGTAAGTCATGCTATGTCAGTTTCTTCTCATCGAGTCCTGGGGGTACTTATACCTGAATATTTAGCTGTGTGCCTAGAGACATGTCGTGTTTTCACGATCTTCTCAGTCAAGGTATGATCTATAGAACTCAGTCAGTTATGTGACTTAGGAAATCTAAAAAATGTTAATAATTTTAGTAGCTCAATAATCTCAGTAACCTCAGTATTCCCAGTCAATCTCAGTAACTTCAATATTCTCAGTCAGTCCTCAGAACTAAGTACATTTTATCAGTCAATAGAACTCAATAAATCCGATTTAGCTTTGTTAGATAATACCACTAGTATTAGTTCAGTTTAGTTAATCAGCTTAGTTAAGTTAATCAGTTTAGTGTCTTTCAGATGAGAGTAGGATTCAGCATCGAGTGAGCCTAAGGATGGGGACTCACCCGCTAGATAGGACTGAGATCCCTAGAAGCAATCCCTAAGCGGCAGAACTACGTAGCCAATGTAGGTATGAGATGTCACTCATTAGATAGGACTAACATACTAAGGGATCACCTGCTAGAGCATTTAAATGTATAGGACTGATCCCGGGGGTCACCCGCTAGATTAGGACTAACTCCATAGCAGTTGTCTTTACCAGTGGTATGATACTAACACCCTTCTAATTGGGGTTATAGGTTGGACCCTAGTTAGCTTAGTATGGGGCATGTCAGTTATATAAATACATCCTATAATTTTAGTTATAGAATCAGGACTGTCAGATATAGTCAATTCAGCTCAGTAGTATAGATTTAGGACTGTCAGATAAAGTTAATCCTTATCATTATAAAGATACCCCAGGATCACCCACCAGACAAGATTGATCTCAACTATGGTTAATCAGTAACGATATCATCAGATTTAGAGATCACCCATTAGATAGGACTGATCTCAGATTCAGTTATTCAGATACAGTATAGAACTCAGCTAGTGCCATCAGATTTAGGACTGTCAGATACAGTCACTCTTGTTATCGGTTATATCCATTATCAGAACTTATGTTATTAATATTCAACTTTAGAATTGTTAAATACAGTCAACCAGACCAGTTTTTCATAATCAGAACTGTCAAATATAGTCATTCATATATCAGTAAGATAGTATCAGTCCCTCAGTATTTAGTAGTATAGTATAAGTTTCTCACTCATTAGTGAATTAGATGTAAATATTAGTAGACTCAGTAGTAGAACTCAGTATCCAGTCCTATCATGATCTCAGTTACAATTATGTATGCATGCATGTATTCTTACGTTCATGTTAGTCAGTCAGTTAGTATTGTTTATGTATATGAACCTATTGCATTCAGCCTACCTCACTTGCATACCAGTATATTCAAAGTACTAACGCATTTGCACTATGGTGTCTTATAACATAGGTTTAGAAGCACGAGCTCCACAGAAGTAATAGCATCCCAGTTCAGCGATCAGAGTTAGCAGTGAGTCCTCATACTTTGAGGACATGATGATCATATTACTATTTCAGTTTTTAATTTATTTTAGTAGTTGGAGTTAGTTGGGGACATGTCCCATCAACTTCTTATTCAGACAGTTTAGAGGCTGTCAGACTATAGTATGTTCAGATAATTATCTCAATTGTTTAGGTATTATTATACCATATGTTCAGTTATGTACTAGTATTAAACTTTATGGTCTTTCAGTTCATGTTTACACATTTATGATATTATTACTATTACTTAGTACTCAATTTATAGATATTAGTCATGGGTTAGCTTATGGTCTTTTGGGCTCATGGGCACCGTGTAACATTTCGGGTTCCAAATTTGGGGCATTACATTTACACACTGAGTGATTTAGGGGTATGTATCAACTTGATACCCCTCTCCTTATTCAACACTTTGGGCTTAGGAAAGCCGAGACCAATCTCTATAATACTTCAACTAGTAGACCGAACCCTAACCCATCCTAAAGAAATCATTGAGGATGTTCTCATCAAGGTTGGTAAGCTTATTATTTATGATGCTTAAAGTTAAGATTTGTTTGAGGAAGAAAAAATCTTGAAGTGTGGGGTGGTGATGTTGAGTGTATTTATGCACTTTAGTGTTGCTATCCTAGCTTATTTATCTTTTTTTTTGAGGAAAATTCATGTTATTTATGTGTTAATAATGATATAAATGAGCATCTAAGTATTTAAGTATACGATGACAAAGTTTAAAGGTGTTTTTAAACCAGTTTGGGTTCAAATTGATCATTTAGAGTTTGGATGAGAAAACTAGTGTTACTAGCTTGAGCTAGGTGTCGTTCTTGTTGGTATCGATGGATTCTAACATGTATTATGAGTTCCTGATGGTTTGAAAGTGTTATATTTTCTGGAATAACTTGTTTATGATGTTTAAAGTTCAATTGAATAAAGCTAAGAGTCAAAAGTAAGTTCAAGATTGAAGTGAGCAAAACTAGCTCTTAGCTTGAGTTTCTAGTTAGTCATTCATGATGTTTTGTTTTTTTGGGATCTAATTCATGGTTTTTAATGTTATAGGATGCTTTTTGAGTTCTTATATATGATATTTTGATGATACACAAGTGGAAAATCAAGTGGAAACAACACCACAAGGCTTAGAATGGTAGGAGAAAGGCTTGAGACAAGGTCTACCGCAAGTGAACAATTCTAGTGTGCCAAGGAGATATAAGGTTAGAACCGCCTTCACTTCATGGTAATAAGGCTTGTTGAGCTCCTTTAGATTGGTCTACTAAGTCCCACCGCACCCCCTCTATTCCAATGGGATAGATCCCGCGATGCCTGGATAATTCTTACATGGCCAAACCTTGCCTACTATATATATGACACTTTGAACACATTGTAATTACTTTTGATATCTTAGATCCATAAGGAGGGGATTATACACACTTTAATTAGTTTTTTTCTTTACTTTAGCTTTTTAATAGATTGAATCAGATATTCATTAATTGGAAATACAGTTATGTCTATTAGTGGCTGAATGCCCTCTTTTTTGGGGTTAAGGCCAAGAACATGTTTTCTTTTTCTTTGAATTGAGTTTTTTTAATTTTTTTTATCATATTTGGTTGATTTTTTATCCCTTTTTTTAACAATTTTAAGGATTCATAACCCTTAGAATACATGTATTATCGACCTTGTGATCTCGAGAGGGGGAATAAGAAGATAGAATATGGGGATGAATAGAGCGAGGTTATGATTCTTTTTAAAAATAAGGAATTTGAATTAGCATTTAGTATAGGGATATAAATAGAAGATTTGTTTGTTTCACATGTAGGATGACATCTAAATTCTTCTATATGGATTATTACATCCCCGCTTGATGATGTAGTTGCAATGTCCAATTAGGTAGAATTTTAGAGGTCGGGAGACCATAATCATACAATGAACCCTACAAATCAGTAACTAAGATAAGCAATCTAACGAATGAAGTTCAGTAGCGTAGTATGATTTTTTGCAGTTCCTTAACCCTGGGCTTTCATCGATTAATTGTCTAAAGTCTTTACTTTTATGCACTGTTTACTTTACTTTCAGTTTATAATTCTCAAACTCTTTTGGTTACTTTTGTACTAATTTAATCTTAATAGTTAAAAGCTTAATTTTGATAGTTTCTTAAAACTTTTCTATGAGGGATCGACACTTGGCTTGAAAAAAGGACACTATATTACTTGGTGAGATGACGTACAAGGTTCTAAGTTGAAATATCAAACTCTGAGTTTGGTGAGTCAGCTGGAGAAAGTAGATGATTTATATGGTAAAGGAAAGAAAGAAGCTTCAAAGTTTTAGATTCAGATTGAAGAAAAATTCAAGGATTCTAAAAATCATCTCATAACCGCACTCTAGAAGAATAAGGAGTTAGAAAGAGACCCGGTCTATCTGAGAGAAGAACATAACAAATCTCTACAATGGACCACATATTTATAGATCCTTTCTAATTTAACCAGTCAATGTGTAAGAGATGGTAAGGTCCTTAGGTATTAGATTAAAACTCAATCACTTAGGTGACAAGGCAAGATTGTTCAAGATGTTAGAAACAATTCCCACAAACTTCTATGCACTCATTGTGGAAGAGATGGCCACGTGAAGAAATGCTATAAAAGTTGGATTAGAGCTATAAAGACCAGTGTTTGATATATCCAGTAAGGGAATACTCTTTCTAAGGGTTTCAGACCTTTGAAAAATTTGAAGAAGCTCTCATTACTAATATGGGCCAAAAAGGACTTAATCACACCCTTGTCCTCCTACTGGGAACTCAAACTCAAGTGGGTTACCAAATCTAACAAATGTTTTTTTGCAGGGTGGAGAAAGGGATTGCAGTCAGAACTGGTTCATTGATAGTAGATATTCAAAGTATATAACTAGAAGTTTTGACTATATTATCTCTCTCAAGGCACTTCAAAGTGGAGGTGTATCATGTCAAAATGGTAAAAAGGATAAAAAATTTGTGTTACTAATGGGAAGTAACTTACTTTGTTGTTTAGAATAAAGATGCAAATTAATGGAATATGTAAGTTCCTCTGTTCTGAACTAGTCGATTTCAAGGAACCTTGGCAAGCCAAAGCTAAAACTTTGAGTCAACAAGGTTTGTAGTGCATGCATTAAGGAAAAACAAACCAAGTCTTCCATTAAGATTGAAAAGCAGTTGAGTTCTTCTAGATCCCTTAGGATGGTGCATATGGATCTATGTGGACCTGTCATAGTCCAAAGTGGAGGAGTAAAGAAGTATGTTCTAGTGACTATGGATGACTGCTCTAGGTTCACCTAGTCTATGATCTTGGGAACCAAGAATGAAATTTTTGAGTCTCTGGTTAGTTTTACTTGCATCTTAAATGAATCTGCTCTTATGCGATGTAACTCATCAAGCTAAACATACAAACTTTTCAACAAAAGGAACTTTATGTGTTGAAGAAAGTATGTATGTGATCTTTGATGAGTCAGGAAAACTGGTGAATCCAACTGATGAGGAAGATTATGACATTGAATAACTTAATTTTTATTGAGAGAGATGATACTGCTGAAGATAATGGGCAAAGTACTTAATGATATAGATGAAAGTGATGGTGATCAATATCTCTATTATAAAACCCTACTCCAGCTAAAAGAATATTGAGTAGTATCCAATTAAATTCATCTGGAACCTGGTCCCTACTAAACGTGTCTAAGAAGGTCAAACTAGAGAGACAAATGCTCCCATACTATTGACATTCTAACCTCATATTTTGGAGGCTGGAGCCTAAACCAGAGCTTAAGTCAAAAATCTGATCATTTTCTCAGCATTCCTATCCTAAAAGTGAGCTAAAAAAATATTTAAAAAGTTCTTCAAAATGTTGACCAGTTCAATGCAATGCAAAAGGAATCTTTGAAATTTAAAGAATGTTAAGTTTGGGACCTGGTCCCTGGACCCATTTTCAGAAAAATATCTGGAAGAAAGTGTTGTACTAAAACTAACAAGTTAAAGCTAGAATTAATCATATCAACCTGACCAACTAATTAAATCAGTTTCACTTCCTAAATTTGGCTATGATTAGGAGACAGGTATCCTTGGTAAGATAAGTACATATTGGTCTAACTTAGTACTATACGCTTCCAGGTATACATCAATCGGAACATCTTTGGAAGAGGACAATTGTGACTTATAAAAATTAAGGATTCTCTTAAGAAACAGAGAGAGTTGGTCCCATCTCTCAAGGTTAGTACCAAAATAATGTGCTTTAATAATTATGAAATTCTTTCTAAAAAGACATACGTCTTGTCTTATCTAAGAAAAAGCCATCATTTCATAAGTAATGTAAAGATTCGCCCAATTAAAGTCAGATGCATCATTTCAGAAAGACACACTTTCAGTTACAATGGTCACCTCACTAAATCACCAAACCAAATATATTTTCTTCTATTCTCTTCAAAAAGTTATCTCAATTCATCCTTTGCAATTGTCCTTTATCTTTGAATTAAATTGGTCCTTTACTATTTTACTCATAAATCTTGAATGGCAAACACTACCTCTTTGTCAACCCCTGTAAAAGATATTGAAGTTGATAAAGCTCCTGAAAGGCAATCAAAATAATCCCAAATTGAGCCTTCTGATCTCTTAACACCCAAAACCATATAATACTTCTCCTTAAGTCCTTGACAAGAATATATGTCAAATCTTCCTACTGAGTCCTCTTCATAAAATCTATAACCTCTAACTGAGTGTCTCCATGTTGAAACATCCTCAACTATCAAAAATTTTGTTGAATTAACCTTAATAGAGGATCCAACTCAAGGGTTTGGTTCACCGATTGAATAGAAAACTTCTCAATCCAAAATTCCTTGTTCTCCAAAAGAATTCAAATTTCCTAAAAACTCTTAAATCCTTGTTTCTTTTGTGGAACCAGAAAATACCAAATTCCCAAAACTACTCAAGTATGTGGTTCCCCTACTCCCTCTGATTCAAACTCTATTTTTGCTTAATTATATGATAAAGAAATACCTATACAGAAGTTTGATCTTTCCAGCAATGTGGACTGGGTAGCTAAGAATTTTCTTCTATTTGTATATGATCCTAAGGAAAGTTCAGTTAATACTGAAGAGCAAACAATAGGTAAAAAGGATGATATGACTAAGGATAAAGAGATTGTACTACCTATAAATGAGGAGGATTAGAAGGATAGGAATGAACCACCTTTGAGGTGGCGTGTGAAATAAGAAAGAGGCATTAAAGTCAAGGAGAAAGTGATCGATTCTAGTGTAAAAGTTGCTAGATCTTATTCTACTTGGGGATTTTAAAGAAGTTGTTAGCCTATGCTATGAAGGCTAGCAAGTCATCTATTACTAAGAGAAGAAGACTCAAGAAAGTTGATGTAGTAGAGGATGAGAATATTGAAGTTATAGAGGTGAGAACATTGATGTTGATGTTGCTGCAGCAACAAAGAAAAAAAGAAAAGATCATGTGTCAGGAAGAACTAGGTCCTCCCTTTCAAATTCTAGTAGCCCTTTAGGTTTGAGGAAGAGCCATATTGCTGTGTAAAATAAAAAAGTCTCTGAAGGAACTAGTCCCAAGAAGACAAAATATTTTGAAAATAAGGAGCCTAGAAGTAATTTCAAAAGAAAAAGAAAAGAGAGAAATAAAGATTTGGTCTAGAGAGCAAAAGAATGAATTTTGAAAGCACATAAAGTTTGTTTGGGGGAGTATTTGATCCTAGAATTTATGAGAATCTAGGCATGGTTGAATTGGTGGAATATGTCAAACAGCAAGGATGGTTACACCTCTTGGAGGAACCAGCTCCCATGTTTGTTGAAGAGGAAATGAGAGAAATTATTATATAATAGAGTTCTCGGATGATGGGTTAAGCTTGACTACCAAAGTACAAGGAAAACTAATCAAAATAGGTTAAGAGTCCTTAGGGAAAATCCTAGATGTGCCTATTACTGGGGTGAGGAAC
This sequence comes from Capsicum annuum, assembly GCF_002878395.1. Taxonomy (NCBI): domain Eukaryota; kingdom Viridiplantae; phylum Streptophyta; class Magnoliopsida; order Solanales; family Solanaceae; genus Capsicum; species Capsicum annuum. The sequence continues at coordinate 247,292 of NW_025858915.1, forward strand.
TTAGTAAAGGAACAAGCCTTAACTGAGTTCAAGATGAATGCTTCTAAGGTAGGAGGAACATCAATAGCTGGTGTGAGAAAGAAATTTCTCACAAGTGAGTTCCAAATAGTGTATGAATTTGTCAAGAAGGTCCTGTTTCATTAGTTATAGAAAAAGACCATTGCATCTGCTGTTGAACTATTTCTAATAGAATGTTTAAGTAAGTTTAAGCTGTTAAGTTTGCTTGCTCTTATGATAGAGTACATGAATAAAGTGGTTGTTGATAAGGAAGAAAGACATGGGATGTCGTATAGGTACTTTTTTAATAAAGTATTTGATCACTTTGGAGTCATTGGGAGTAAATGGACTCCAAGAAAAGTAAAATAGAAATTTAGTCTGACAGCATTGGTGGAAAATAAAAGCATTGAAGGAAAGGTAGGAACTGTGTCCCAAGTGTCAGAGCTATTGCCTACTCAGAAGAATTTAAGCAAATAAAGGGAGGAGTTAAGGATTAAGTTGGATGCAAATGATACTGATATAGTGCATTTAAAGATGCAAAATCAAAAGATATCCTCAAAAGGACCTGGTCCCACGGAAGAACTTGTAGCTAAAAATGTTGAGCTCCAGATCAAGGTTGCAGAACTCACTCAAGAGGTTCATGGTCTAAATGCTGAAGTTAAAGACCTCACTAAACAATTGCTAAATACTCATCCTGTAGAGAGTTCTAGAATGGAGGTGTTGCTAAAATCCTTCTCCCCTAAGTCCTCCCCTACCTAAGTCGTGTCATCCCTATATCACTTTATCATCTCTATGTGTTAGTTTTTAGTCCTTATTCCTAGTGTGGCTTTTGATAAATCAAAGTTCTTTTTTTATTTTAATATGATGTAATGGTACTGATATCTCTTAACAATCAACGAATCCTTTTTTTTCGTGTTTCATCTGTCGCTTCTTTACATTTGAAGTTGTTCTTCATATTAGTGTTGCCCCACTGTCCATGAGTTAACTATCTTTTGCTTATTTTTATTCTTGGTTTACTATTACCACTTTTCAGTAATGCAAAAATAAGGAATCCTGAACTTATATGGTAGTGTCCAGGTGTGTAGCATGACATGATATGTTAGGGACTGGGACCAAGCAAGTGCATATATATTGAATGGTTGAATGCACGAAGGTGATAGGTAATATGTGCTAAATGCAATGATGGTGAAGTAATGATAGAAGATTGACAGGGAAAGAATGATAAATTGAACATTGATGAATGAAAGTATATTGACAGGGGGAATATTGAAATACAGTGAATGAATTTTGATGTCAACTGACAACAAAGCACCATGTACCTAAGTTAATATATTGATAAAGGGAATATGATGCATAATTTCTATACTGGGTGAATTACTTTGATGCTCAAGTTCTGTGGTTTTTCATCATCAAAAAAGGCTAAAATTTCTATATTTGGTTTTGATGATGATAAGCTCACAACAATGGACCAGGTCCCTCGGTTTTCATCGAAATATACTGCTGTCACAAGGCATGCACAGTTTTGTCATCTAGTGTACCAAATTGCATAGGTGAGACTTGGTTTTATAGAGCCTTCATTTATCCAAGTGTTTCTATCATACACCCAAGGGTTGCATCGCACACAGGCTGTTGGAGAAGGTATTGTGATTGCAATATCTCTTTATGCGATCGCACCATCCTCTCTAGCACCAGATATTAGCAGAAACTTGGAAAATTTCCAAGTTTCAGCTAAAGCCTCGGGATTCATACAGACTCCTATTTATGCAATTAAAGTATGTAACAACACTAAATTCGACATTCCATACGCGATGGATAAGTCAGATTTTACATCCGAGGTTGTTTCATCTAAATGTGGGTCCCACACCCATATTTCAAATTTTCCAACTTTCTAACCAATAGGTCAAAATAAGCTCAGGTGCATCGAGATTCAAACTAAAAGTCTACCTAGCCTAAATTCAATATTTTGGAGCTGCTGGCGCAATCATAATTAGCATCTAAGATTGTTTTATTAAAGTTTTTGCCCGGTGGACATTTAGAACCAATGAAGACTTCTAAATTGGAAATTGTCTCTAAAAACCACACAAATTGCCTGGTAACCAAATTGTTAGTCCAAATAAGTCACAAATGACTTGGGGTATCTGGGAAAAGCTTTAACGAAAAAAATAATCAAAAATATGAAAAATGAACTAGAGAATCATTACAATATCCACTACTAAAAGAACTTTTGTCCTCGAAAGTCAATGAATAGAAAAATTTCAAAATCTCAAAAGGATGAGGTACTGGGCCTACATGGTCAAAGCATGACTTCCCAGATAACCTCTACAAAGAGAGAACACTTTTGAGGGATTTCTCCACAGGTGTCCCTTTTTTAACCAGATCTCTCATTCACTTCCAAATAGTTAAAAATCAACTTCAACCACCAATTAGCCTCCAATTGAATCCAAAAAGACCGAGGTATGCAAATCTAGTCCACATACTACCATCTCGATAGCCACACAAATCCATCCAAGTCTTATCCAAGACAAAAGCAAATCAAGACATGAGTCATATAACCGACTCCAAATTCTAACCTTCCATTACTATTTCACACTTGCTATCCACTCCAAACTAAGAGAAAAATTACTTGAGTCCTTTCTTCCTAATCTTATCACAGAGAAATAAAAAAAATAAAGTCGATTTGCTAAAAGTCTATACAACAAACATGAGAATAAGCCCATAAGGCACTATCTAGGCACAGCAAAGGAGATAATCACGAAAGTTAATCTATGCCAATGCTACAATTGGTTTGGGTGGTAATCACAACTAAAATCTTAAAGATTCAGGCATAGCTATTCCTTACTAAAAGTTATGTTCTAGGATGTCCCATTAAATGAAAATGAAACCATGATGACTCCAACTCAAGCATACTACACAAATTAAGAACATCATCTGAGAATCTCAGCACTAATGCCATGGTCAAGGCCACAATTAGAAAATAAACTAAACAACTCAAGATGAAGTACTTCCAAATTTCAAAATCAAGAAGAGATAAATAGAACTATCACTTTTATCCAACTCTCTAATATTGTTTTAGACAAAAACCATATCACAACAAGAACAGAGCATCTAACTGTACCTTAATAATAAGGGCAGACCATCACATGGAGATGAACCCAAAAAATCTAATAGATGAATCCAAGAAATCTTGATATAAATATCAAACCTACTATCAAGAAAAAAATAGCCAAAAGTAAAGAGCGGACCCTAAACTAGTCAAGCTAAAAAATAGGCTATATAGAAAGGGATAGCCAAAATTAAGACCTTCACACACGGGAGGAAAGTCTAAGAGTCTCAAACTTAAGAATGATGATATAGATAAATCACCAACTCTATAGTTATATAGGACGATAAAAGCTCAACTTACCTTCGATATCACAATACATTCCCAAATCAATCTAACACAGCTAATTAAAAGGAAAAACAATCAACCTTACTATGCTAGTTGAAAGAAATCACCAATCTAAGCTATATCAACTCAAGCCACCAAATAAGAATTGCAAGGAAATGGAATTCTAAATATATTACATTAGTCTATACAGCTACCCGACAAAGATTAATTACATCAAGTATTAATATCAAATAATACCAATAATATCAAGTAGTGATAACAATAGCAATATCAACGTCAATAAAATAAATAGGCGGTACCAAAATGAACATCAATATCATATACCACACAAGGGCCACAATAAGGCTTATGTGCAAAAATAACAGGTGCTCGTACCCAAAATCTACAACCATAGAGAAAAAATATCAATACAGATCTACTCCATCCACTACAAAAAGAAATAAGCAATGGAATAGTCATAAAATCATGGATTCAATAACAAGGCTTACGATAACTAATATGAACTTAAAAGAACCTAAGATTGGGACCCTTAGAAAATTTCCATTCTAGACAGGATACTACTAAGGGATACTAGTCATATGCTGGGGTGTGATTTGTATGGGTCAGTCATATGTTGATAAATGTTGGCTGGTAGGATTGGATTAGTTTTTTGAATCGGTATGACTTGGATTGGTACATGTCGTATGGTTGGATACGGGTTATTTGATTTGGGTTTTTCCTTTACTTAATCATAGACTTGGTAGTCTAACTTAGATATGAGTACGTGTGGCTCACTATGAGCCATAATCCAGGGTACGAGTCATACCATGGACTCGTATAGTGAACAGTTTTCAAACCTCTTGTTATTCTATTTTTCTAGGGGTATATGTCAAAGGTATGGGTCCTATGCTTTGGGTACAATGTGATCTGGGTAAGTCATACCTTGGATAGTGTTGGGTCAAAGAAGGAAGCCTAGGGTATAAGTGGTGGGTACCACTCATATTGGAGGGTATAACTGGTATGGTTAGTCATACCCCTGACGAGAATTTTATGTAGTTTAAGTGAGAGAAATCTGGACATTTCCCCATTTAACCTATTCAGTCCCCACTAGTTTTAAAATACTTGGGGGGTTATTTGCCCTATTATTCTATTCATTAACTCTTAGAAAACACTATCTAATCATCTCTAAGTTCTTGGGTAAATAAAGATAGGGTTTCGTCTTAAGGATTAATTTAGAGATTATGTTGGTGATTTCTCTCCATTATCTACTCAATCTAAGGCATGTACTCCTTCCCTCACTGTTAGTTCTAACTAAAGAAATATTTTGTAAATTATTTTCATGGCATAATTGTTATATGGTTTTGGGTTTCAAATAAATATTGAGGGTTTTAGTTGTAATGTCTTGGTTATTCCTTTCCCATTTTTTAATTATGTATTTACATATTTTAATTGTGGTTTGGATAGTTGGTTGGATGGGAATGGTTAATTGGTATTTGGTTTTGGTTTTGGAAATACTGTACCTTAAATATGTTTGATCAAATGCCTATGAGAATGCTTTTACTATATTGTTGTACTTTTTAATGAAACTATTGCATGAAGTGGTTTGTTCTTGGAACCCTAAATAGTTTAAATGGTTTAAATTGTAAGGTTTGTTGGTCATGGTAATGGTTAATTGGACATCCTTGAGGGGCACAGTGGAATCCCCCAAGTAAACATGTTAATGAATAGTTTTAGGATACATGGGACTCCCCCAAGTAAACATAATAATGGAACACTTGTTGGGTATATGGGACTCCCCCAAGTTAACTTGTTTAATGGGTACACGAGAATCCCTTAACCTCTTAATGTTTGGATAAGGACATTACTTATAAGTTATAGTTGGTATGATGATACCATTATTAATAGACTTAGTTAATAATTAATATAATAATAGATTGGTTGGTTTGAAATAGTTTTAATTAGGCAATAATGGCATAGTGTGATAGCCAACCGTAAAGGTGGGATTTCAATAATGAATATTGGAAACTCATCTTTGTCGACATGAAAGGTTGGTTATGGAGACCATATATTATATTATAAGATACATAGGAATCCTTAGGTATACTGTACATATGTATCATTGAGGGTAAGGGTACTTGGGAATCCCCTACTCTTATGGTATCTACGATTTTTGTGAATACATGCATCGGGGTCCGTTCAGAGGGTTATACTAAACCCATTTATCCCATGGGTGGTTTTGGAATGTAAGCTACACATACCTAGGTTAATGGTTTAAATACATGCTAAACACGATTTTCTTTCCCGACATGGTTATATATAAATGTATGGTTTGTATGCATATGGTTGGCTTACTTGGTTTTAATAGTTTCTATTATTTTATCATTATCCTGAGTTCATGCCAGCGTTCTCCTACAAACCCATCCTCTGGTGGTTATATCCCCACGCGATATAGGAATCGACCATTCTACTCTTCTTACCTAGTGTTCAAAGTCGGGATCAGCTATTGGATTAAAGTGGTGAGCTTCTATATTATGGAAGTCTCCATTTCATGTTCATGGATATTTTTCCATACTTTAGTTTATTTTTGTATAGTTGTTTTGGCTATGGTTCGGGGCAAGTTCCAACCAGATATTTCTTTTCTTTTGGTTAGAGAATTTTACAGAACTACTATAGGTAGGTATGGGTGGAATTGATACTGGTATTAGCCTTAGCATTGACATTGGTATTGGGGCTAACACCCTTGGACGGTATTATTAGTTGTTCCATCTCTTTATGTTATAGAGCTTGGTTCTGGTATAGTTATCAGTTGGTTTGGAATGGTTGGATTCAATTGAATCGGTCATGGTTATATACCTATCCTAGAATATGAATTTTGATAATTACATGCTATCTTGTTATATGTTCTAAATTCCTCTAACCTAGGGTATGCGTTGGACGATTAGGGTTGGGTTTTGAGGGTAGTCCCCAATCCTAGTTGGACTTAGGATGCCCATTATGATAAGGCTATCTAATTGGTCGTGTTAAGTTGGTATCAGAGCTTAGATTCATCTTCAATTAGGAGTCGACAAATCCGTGTTGAGTAGAGTCTCTTTTTTGGTATTGTATTCTCAAGATTGGAGTCAAAGGTCCTCTCTAATCCTGATTTGTTTGCTTTTTAGATTATGCCTCAATGATATGGAACATAAGGAACTCTTCTATCACATCTGGGTATAATATGGAAAGGAAATAGGGGACCCATACTCAATCTATGGGTCCAGTCCCTGATATTTTTGAAGTTTCTCCACTTGCTCTAGTCCTTCTTAGGATAAGGTGACTAATGCAGAATTTCATCAATTAATTCATACTATTGCTCAGTTGGTTACTGCTTAGGATGATCGAGATACACCTGGTATTTCATCAGCTAAGGCCATAAGGGTTAGCCAGTTTATGAAGATGAATCCTCCTACTTTTACTAGGTGTAGGTGGAGGATGATCCACAGGGTTTCTTGGATGAAATAGAGATAATATTCTCGGTGATACAGGTCATAAATATGGAAGAGGTGAGTTTTGTGGCTCATTTTCTCAAGGATATTGCGTACTAGTGGTATAGGGGATGGGATGTGGTAAAGGGTGATGTTGAGGAGTTCTTCTTATAGGAGACTTTATCAAATATTTTTTTGGATAGCTTCTTTCCTCAAGAGTTATGATCTCTTTTCTTCATCCTTCTTCTGAAAAAAGTAATCCAGGAGAGTTTGGATTCTATTTTTCATTTGGTTTGGTTCATTCTTTGACTGCTCTGCTCCCAAGAGAGACTTTTTCTTGCTCACAAAAATTGCCGATTGGGTTGGTAGGGAAGCAAAGGCGGAGGAATTTGTCAATTTGAGACAAGGGAAAATATAATCAAGGAATATGCCTTGAAATTTCATCATCTATCAAGGTATGCTCTAGAATTGGTACATGATATAAGGGCAAGGATGTGAAAGTTCACTTCTGGACTATCTCGGGATTTGATCCTTGAAAAAAAGACTACATTGATTATCAAGGATATGGATATGTCTAGGTTTGTGGCTCATATGTAACAAGTGGAGGAAGAAAAGTAAAATGGGCTGAGTTTAGGGAAAGGCAGGGTAAGAAGTTCATGTCTTCTAAAGAAGGTGGTTGGAAACAATAAGGTATTCAGAATGGCAGTAAGTGTCTAAAGAAGAAGTGGCAGAGTTATGATTTCTTCTCTTCTTCTAGTACTCTTTAGCCAAAGCCTTCGATTGATACGCGCCAGGGTGGTGATAATTTTTGAGAACATGGTACCCATTCTTAGGCGAGCGGGGCACAATTATTTTTTTCATGCCTTCTTGTTAGTTCAGTAGTTGTGTTCATCAGGAATTTTATGATGATGGGAGGGACAAGCATTTTAAATTTGATCCACCAAGCCATATACTCAAGAATTTCCTGATTAGTAAGGGTGCTTCAGGAGTGAGTAAGGCATTGGTTGCTTCATCTTCTACTCCTGCACCAAAGGGTGTTGCTTCTGTATCTATTTCTACTTTTGGTATTGGTGCTGGTTAAAATAGGTTTATGCTCTTGCATTTCAGCAGAAATTTGAGGCATCTTCTGATGTCTTGACTGGTACATTATGGCTCTTTTCTCATGATGTGCATTTATTGATTGATCTAGGGTCTACTCTTTCTTATGTGACCCAATATATAGCTGTATGTTTTGGTTTTAATCCTAAAGTTATATTGGATCCTTTTTTATTTCTACTCTAATAGGCGATTCTGTTTTTTCTAAAAGGGTCTATTGGGGGTATGTGGTTTCTATTGGAAGTAGGTAGAGTTTGGTGGATTTGTTCGAACTGGATTTGGTGGATTTTGATATTATTTTGGGGATGGATTGGTTATACTCTTGTTACGTGTCCTTAAATTGTCAGACCCGTAAGGCTTTCTTTAGTTACCTTAGTGAACTGGTTATTGAGTGGGTGGGTGGTTTCCTAACTCTTAAGGGGAGGTTAGTTCCTATTTAGAGATTAGCTATTAATCTTTAAAGGGTGTCTCTATCATTTGGTCCAAGTTAAAGATTCTAACTCGAAAGGTCTTTTTTTTTAATTTTGTTCCGGTGGTGAATGAGTTTCCTGAGGTCTTTTCAAATGATTTTCCTAGTGTTCCTCTTCATAAGGCAATTGATTTTGGTATTGATTTGGTTCGGGAAACTTATCTTATATCTATTCCTCCATATAGAATAGCTCCAGCTGAGTTGAGGGAACTCAAGGAGCAATTTAAGGATATTTTAGATAAGGGGTTTATTCGTCCTAGTGTATCCCTATGGGGTGCACTAGTATTATTTTTCCTCAAGTAGGATGGTTCGCTTTGGATGTGCATCGACTATAGGTAGTTGAATAAGGTAACAGTTAAGAACAAGTATCCTCTTCCGTGGATAGATGACTTATTTCATTAATTGCAAGGTGCCAACTTCTTTTCTAAGATATATCTTCGGTCTATGTATCATCATCTTAAGATTAGGGATGTGAATATCCCTAAGATAACTTTTTGTACTCGGTATAGGCACTTTGAGTTCTTGGTGATGTCATTCGGGTTGACTAGTGCCCTGACGATATTTATTGATTTGATGAACAGAGTTTTTAGGCAGTTTCTAGATCTTTTTGTCATTGTGTTCATTGATGACATCTTGGTGTATTTTAAGAGTGAGGTGGATTAATCTAATAACTTCCATATGGTGTTGCAGTTCTTAAAGGAACAACAGTTGTATGCCAAGTTCTCCAAGCGTTAGCTTTGATTGAACGCTATAACCTTTCTTACTCATATTATTTCTAGTGAGGGGATTATGGTGAATCCTCAAAAGGTGGTTGTGGTTATGAGGTAGCCTACACCTATTACTCCAACAAACATTAAGAGCTTATTATGTTTTGCTGGGTATTATATGAGGTTTGTGGAGGGTTTTTCCTCTTTAGCTGCCCCATTGACTAAGTTGAACCGAAAGAAGGAAAAGTTTTCTTGGTTGGAAGCTTGTGAAGGTAGTTTTGAGAAGCTTAAGGATAAGCATATTTTGGCTCTGGTTTTAACATTTCCTAAAGGTAATAAGGGGTTTGTGGTATATTATAATGCATCTTGGGGAGGGCTTAGTTGTGTTTTGATGTTGCATGTGAAGGTGATTGCCAATGCTTCCAGGCAGTTGAAGGTACATGAGAGGAATTATCCTACTCATGATTTGGAGCTTTTAGCAGTGGTGTTTCCTTTGAAAATTTAGAGGCATTATTGATATGGAGTGCACGTGGCATCTTTTCTAATCATAAGAGTCTATAACATGTGTTCATTTAGAAGGAGTTAAATCATAGGCAGAGGAGATGGTTTGAGCTTCTCCAGGACTATGATATATGTCTTTCCTAACACCAAGGTAAATCTAATGTGGTTACTGATGCTCTTAGCAGGTTATCCATGGGGAGTTTGGCTCATGTGGAAAATGGTAAGTGGGAATTGGTGAAGGATATTCAATGCTTGGATAATCTTGGAGTCTGTCTTCTAGACTCAAATTATGGTAGTATGATGGTACAAGAAGTGGTTCGATCATTTCTTAGTGCGAAAATTAATGAGAAGAAAATGTTGGATCCTATCTTGATGAAAATCAAGAGTGATATAGGTAGGCAAAAAATAATGGTATTTAAGGTTAGTGGTGATGGTACTTTGAGGTACCAGGAAGGGTTATGTATTCGTGACATGGATGGGTTTTGTGAAAGGGTATTGGCTGAGGCATGTGAATCATGCTATGTTGTTTATCCTGGTTCAAATAAAATGTATCATCACCTCACTAAGATGTATTGGTGGAATGGTATGATGAGAGATGTGGCTAACTTTGTAGCTAAGTGTATGGTGTGCATACAAGTCAAAGTTGAGCAGATGAGGCCCAGTGGGTTGTATCAGGAACTGGAAATATTGGAATGTAAATAGGTGGTAATCAATATGGATTTTGTTACTGACCTTCCTCGATTTTAGATTCAATTAGATTCAATTTGGGTCATCATGGATCAGATTACAAAGTTCACTCACTTCTTGCCAGTATGGACCAACTTCATGGGGAGGATTATGCAAGCTTGTATCTTTATGAGATTGTGAAGCTGCATAGGGTACTTGATTCGATTATCTCTAATCGTGGCACACAGTTTTTGTCTCACTTATGGCAGTCTTTTTAGAAGGGTTTGGGAACTAAGGTTTGTCTGAGCACTTCTTTTCATCCGTAGATGGATGGACAAGTAGAAAAGACTATTTAGACATTGGAGGATATGCATAATGTGTGTGTAATTGATTATGGTGGAAATTGGGTTGAGCATCTACATTTTTTAGATTTTGGTTATAAAATACTTACCATTCTTGTATCGAAATGGCCCCTTTTAAGGCATTGTATGGTAGGAGGTTTAGGTCTCCTATTGGGTGGTTCGAGGTTGGTGAGGTGGATATGTTTTATCCAGATTTGGTTTATCAGGCTATAAAAAAGGTAAAGGTGATTTGGGATAGGATTAAGGCTTCCTAAAGTTACCAAAAGTCCTATGCAAATGTAAGGCGTAGAGAATTAGAGTTTGAAGTTGGGGATATGGTATTCCTAAGGGTATCTCTAATAAAGGGATTAATATGATTTGGTGAAAAGCGGAAGCTCAATCCCCTCTATATTGGTCTTTATGTAGTTTTGCGTAGGGAAGTTAAGGTGGTGTATGAATTAGGGTTACCTTGTAGTTTGAGCTCCATTCATCCCGTATTTCATGTCTCTAATTAAAATTTGTCTCCACGAGTTAGGTACTTACAGTATCCACATGTGGCTGTCACATGTGGCCTGCCATTGGGGTACATGTGTCACATACGGTCCGGATGTGCAGGGCACATATGGACCTAAATTTTTGAACCGGTTTCCTTCATTCAAAATTTCACATTTAAATGTTTTATCATATACTTATGGTCCCATAACTTGAGTTTATGATGCCAAAATTATGATTATGTGCCAAAGTTCAAAATTTTCCATTCACATTCTCAAAATTTCATCTTTTCAATTATTGCATATGTTACTTAGCCTGTGTGGGACTCATAACCCTAAAGGGTTGGTCACACAGTCTCCTTACCTAGAAATTTATGCATGTAGTACTTTTACTGTATTCCAGTTAAGTCCATGATCTATAAACCTACAAAAGAAACATAAACAAAAAGTGAGAACGAAAATAGTGGGTTGCCTCCCAATCAATGCTTGAATTAACATCACGACACGACATGGATTTGTTGGTTACTAAGGCTTCACCAATAATCCCCTGGGTTTCCTGCTATGTAGAGCTTGATTTAACATCGCGGCACGACGTGGTACCTTGATTACTCAAAATTCATCTAGATACCCATAAGACTACCCCTCTAGGATCATCAATATAATCTATAACTGATACTAACCTCATGTCGGTTGGATACTTCACTGATTTTCAATTGTAGATTATGGCCTCTTCATTATTTAATCTGAACTTCAATTCTTCTTTTTCTATGTCAACCATAACTGTACCTGTGGCCATATATGGTCTCTTTAATATAATGGGCATCACGTTGTCAACCTCCTAGTCTAGAATGACAAAGTCAGCTAGAAAGATGAAACCATCAACTCACACAATCACATCAAACTAAATGGCCACAGGTTTCTTCACCAAGTGGTCATCCATCAATAGTCGCATTATAGTTGGTTCAGGAGGTCTCAAGCTTAATTTATTGAATACAACCAGTGACATAAAAATTTTTTGGCTCTTAAGTCATATAAGTCTCTGGTGAACTGAGATGACCTAATAGTGCATGGTATAGTGAATGCTTTAGGATCACTTTTTTCTGGGCCAGTGACCTAGTAGTGATTGCACTACAGTAGTGCAAGCCATAAACAGACTTAATCATAGCTTATTTAATCTTGGTGACCAATTACTTTATATACTTGGAATATCTAGGCATCTTATCCAATGCCTCAACAATAGGAATATTCAAGCTCAACTCCTTCAGCATCTTAGTGAATATCTTGATCATTTCTTTATCTCTTTTCTGCTTCAGTGATTGAGGGATAGGTGGGTGTGGTCTTGGAATTTATCTTATTCCCTACTCAAAAACTGGACACTTACCTATTTCTTTACCAATTTTGTCATCACCACCTGTTGTCTTTTCTGACTCTAGAATAGGTATCTCATAAAATAAGTATCATCATGTCTTGTCTCTTTCACATCAGGTAATGGGGGATATACAGTAGTCATACCCCTCTTTGTGGTTATGGTAAGAACATGACCTTTTATTCAAATTTTGCACAGTGTTTCTAAGAAGGGTACCTGGCTGCCTCTGGTTTGGTGTTGCTAACATCTGCCTGAGATTTTCTTCCAACTGCTTGATAGCAGCGGCATGAGATTTAACCTTCTAGGTCAATCCTAAAATGTCAGCCTTAATCTCCTTAAGGCTGATCTCCTAATTTTCTTGATCCTTTACTAGATTAGTCAGCATCTCTTCCATTTTTCATTCTGAATCTCTTCTGCCAAGTGGAATGTACCTACCTCCCTTCTTTCTGTAGTTGTCCTTCTTCTTCCAATCACTATCTTTCTTCCTACTACAGTTTCTGTATCTATCATAATAGTACTGACCTTGGTTCCCTTTCCATTGGGCTTTAACCCTATGCTCCTACTACGTTCACATTCACGTAACTTGCTGCGGAAAATTGCTTTAATAGTAACCCAAGATTAGTTCTTAGCAGTGCAATCTCTTGCTGTACTTAATCATCAGCTACTTTCTGTTCGTAGGAGAAACCAGTAACATATGTGCCGGATCCTCTTTTAGCCTCTCAGGTTTCCCCCATCAGTTAGTGAGAAAGATACGATCTAGCATCTCTAAATTTTTCTCCCAGTGTAGTATCATCAAAACTCCTCTCGAGATAGTATCTTTCATGGCTCTAGAACTAATGGTTAGGGCTCTGTAAAATATCTCCAAGTAGCTCATCCCCGACATCCGATGGTTGGGCACCATACTCAGCTTCTTCTTAAACTTGAACTATTCCTCAAACATATATTCTGACTGTAGCTACCTAAAATTATAGATCTCATCTATAATCTATGACATCCTGGATAGAGAAAAGAACTGGTTAAAAATTTCATGTGCAACTCATTCCATGTAGTGATAGATCCACTTGGCAGTTCTCCTAGCCATAAAGATTCTTATCATATAAGTGAGAAAGGGAACAATCTCAGTCTAAGTTCTTCCTGATTCACCCCTGGATTTGAATACAAACTGCAAATTTTGATGAAATTTGCATGGTGCATATTTGCATCATCTATAGGTAGACCTGCACATATTCTATTTCATATTTAGGAGATGGATCATTGTGCTTGTCATTCAAAATTAATGGCTGGGGGTAAAACATTAGGGATAATGGCTCCATTACTCTCAGCTTAACTTACCACAGATCTTATTCATCATCCACATATATCTGGACATAGAAATATGTTGGGATTACTTGAGGACGACTACCTCTTACTCTGTTCTGATTTTCATCGAGTGCTGCTAGGCGGTCTGCTTATTGCCTCTGGTCAGCTAGTTCTGCCTCCCTAGCTATCCAATGATCTTTATCTGCTGCCCTCCTCTCATTAGTGGACTCTAATAAAATCACCTTATTTACTGGTCAACAATATCCTATACTTCTTTGGGAGGATAGGGAGTTACATCATCACGAACCCCTTCAGGAATATTAAATCTTTTAGATTCTGTCATCCTATTAGGTGTTTATAGGATTTTCTCTAGATTTGGATTCAATGGGAGTAAGGGATTACCTAAATTCTGTGTGCTAGGAATACAATGGCATATACCCAACTAATAATATAAGTGAAAAGACTCGTAAACTACAACAACCTTAACTGACTAAACAACATCGTACTTCCCCCGCAACGACGCCAAAATTTGATAACACCTAATTTACATCTTCACTTTGAAGATTGTGTGGTTTCTTTCAAATATAGTAACCCAATAAAGGTTGGGGTCAAATCCCAAGGGAAAACATGGAATCGTAGATCTCAGCTGTTGCAACCAATGGGCAAAACTGGAAAATCAAATGGGAGGTTTTGAGTAGCAATATCAAACATGTAGCTAATATCAAATTTAGCTGTAATCAGTCATCGGTGAACACTAGGATTATGTTCCCATGGCTTCTCAACTCTATAGTCTTATCATGATTTATCAAACCAACCTGATACCTTGCATGTAGAATCTGCTAAGTTATGTACTATCAACAGCCTTTTGAATGAGCTGATGGATTTCACCCTTTACCTTTTGAGTCTTAGGTTGTCGCCTTACTAGCCCTTATCTTCATCACAGTTAACTATTACCTTCTGTGTCTCTAGTTATTAGATGAAAGCTAATCTTCTTATTTAGATAATACCTAGTAGTGTGGATTGACAGTTAAACCACAAATTACCATTGTAATTATCTTTTCCTAGTCACTACTTCTCTTTTAGAGTAAGTAACAATAATCTAAGAATGATCCTAATGTTTGCAACTGCTAAGATATCTATTAAAGAGAAGATAATACAATACATGTATGGGTATCGCTTCCAAATAAAAACAGTGACATCACCCGAACCAAGGCTTAGTAGTGTTAGGTGCCGCAAGCCCCACCCAGGACCGGAGACCACCATTACCTCCCTACGCCTTAAGTTGAATGAATCCCAAAAATATAACATGATAGAATAGAAAAATCATGAATCAAATACATCTAAATGTTGTCATCCCAAATACCAATGCCAATGCCAAGGCTGACACTAATACAGACACCACCCATGCCTATAGTAGTCACACAAATCCTCTCTTAGAAATTAAAATAATATTTGATCAGGACATGCCCCCTACCATAGCCAAAACCAATGTTCAAGAAATAAAAAAATTATGTATAGATATCCATAATAGGAAATAGAGCCTTTAGGAGTATAGAAGCTCACCACTTCAATCTGACACAAGTTGTCACCGAATTCAGTCACTGAACAGGAGGAGTAGTATGGCCAATTTCTTCATTACGTAGGGATACAGTGCCAAGAGATAGGTTAGCGGGTGACTGCTAGCATGAACTTAGGAGTAAGTATAAGGTAATGCCAACATTTAAAACCAAGTAAATAACCATATGCAAGAACATTCATACATGTATATATATATATATATTTCATATCGGGGAAGGTAATCGGGTTTATCATGCACTTAAAAACCTTTAACTTGGGATTGTGTAGCTTGGCTATCCTAAAACTACCAATGGCCTATATGGGTTCATCTCCCCCTCCTGAAAGGGCCCAAGCGAGTATTAGCCGCACGATCTGGAGAAAAACCTGAGATGACTAGTACATCTCCCAAAATATAAGTGTGACATGATGCACACGGTCACCAAGACCCACCTCACATCAGTGCCAGCTTTTGCGGTTTTTCTAACACATCCCCCTTTAGGCCCATATTAAAACCATTCACACACAACCAACCAATTTTCAAGGAGTCTTATTTATTAGACATTAATCATCGGTATCGTCATACGAACACTAGAGCTTTCAAGTATATCCATGTATTCCTTACCTAAACCATTAAACAAATTTGATTCCAAAGTTACCATTCAACTGATACCATGGCCACCGAGGCCTTCCAAATCCATTTAAAACTAAACAAAACCATTTCATATTCCATTACCATTTATGCAATGTATTAGTTTAAAGTAATTAGTTAAACCAAACAACCTTGGGATCCTTTGGTGACCCTAGCACAAATTCCCAAATGTTTCACATAGCGATGACCAACTAAATGACAAAACCCATTAACTTTGACATTTTAGCAAATATGTTGAGGGCATATAGTTTCCAAAACAAAAAACAAGTACCAATTAATCATTCCCATGTAACCACATGTTCAAAATAATAAATATAACTGTAAATCATAAGAAAATCATCGGAAAATATTTTTCAACCACAAAAAAACAAAGCCCCCAACATATATTTCAAAACCCAAAACAATATCATAACTATGCCATGAAAACCCATTTATTAAAACATTCTTTTAGTTGAACTAATATTGAGGGAGGAGTAACATACCTTAGATACTAAAGAAGACGGAGAGATTTGCTATTGAAAGCCCCTAATTGAATCACCTTGAAGAAACCTTAACCTCTTTCTTGAAGTAAATGCTTGAGAGAGATTTGAGAGTGTTTAAAGTGTTTTTGATTGAGAATAATAGGGTAAATGAAGTCCCAATAACGTTTTAAGTTGTGGGGTCAAAAGAAGTTAAGAGTGGAAATTTCCAAACTACCCCCATCTTAAAATCAGGAAAATAAATACAGGTGGCTATGGTTTGGGTACCCCACTCGTACCCCATCATACGAGTGGTACCCCTAACTCTTACCCTAGACAGTATCTCAAAGGCTTCAAACTGTTAATCAAACAATTTTCCCTACCTTTTTTGTACCATGTCCATATGACTTGTATGCATCTAAGTTGTACGTTGGACCGTGCATGACCTACCTCACATTGATTATCATACAATTTGGGCAACTAAGTCGTACCCACATCATACAACTAGTAAGCTTGAGTCATATGATGCCCAGAGAGTTCAAAACCATGAAATTCCTATGGTTTAAACTCAGGGTGTTTCAATTCTCCCCACTTGGATAAATCATCCCTTACTGATGGAACAAGGCAGTACCAATACGATTAAAACCCCTATATGTCAACAAACATGCAAGGAAATCAATATTTTCCTTTAACTAAGTTAGAAAACAATGATGTTATAAAGAACACATACATTCCGCTTGAATTTTTGGAGAAGTAAATAGGAATGGATACTTGGACTTCATGTCCTCTTCTTCTTCCCAAGTAGCCTCTTCCATCTTGTGTTCCTCCATAAAACCTTTACCGAGGCCACATCCTTGGTCCACAACTGACGAACCTAATGATCCAAGATCTCATTTGGATCTCTTCATTAGATATGGAATCCAAAATACCAATATCCTTGATTGGCACAACTTACGATGGATCACCAATACACTTCCTCTACATAGAGACATGAAATACCGTGTGAATGGAACTCAAACTAGAAGAAAATCCCAACACATATGCAATATTTTGAACCCGCCTTAGAATCACATAATGGGCCACATACCGCAGACTAAGCTTCCCTTTCTTCCTAAACTACATCTCTTCATTCATGAGAGATACCTTCAGGAACACCCTATCTACTACCTTAAACTCCAAGTACCTTCGTCTCACATCTGCTTAGGACTTTGGGAAGCCTTAAGACTATCTCGATTCATCTTTACCTTTCTCATAGCTTGGTGAACCAAATTGGGGCCAAACATATCCTGCTCATCAACCTCAAACCACCCAATCAAAGGCCTACTTCTCCTACCTTACAAGGCTTCAAACGGAGCCATCCTTAAGCTAGAGTTATAGCTATTGTTGAAAGCAACTCTATAAGAGGTAAGTGCTTACCCAACTAACACCATATTTTAAACGTAAGTTTTAAGCCTATCCTCCAATGTCTAAATAGTTCTCTCTGCTTACCTATTTGACTGCTATTGAAATGCAATTTCAGACTCACCTTAATCCCTATCCCTTTCATAAACGATAGCCAAAAGTGAGATGAAAACTCTGTAACATGATTTGAAATAAAAGAAATAGGTACCCCATGTAACTTCATGATCTCTTAAAGGTACAACTTGGCATAATCTTCAGCTGAGAAGTTAGTCCTCACTGGAAAAAAATGAGTCGACTTCATCATCCTATCAATGATGACCTAAACTGACAAATTGATTTTGATATAGAGGAAGACCGGTAACAAAATCCATGTTAATTACTTCCCAGTTCCATTCATGGAACTTAATTCTTGGTATAGTCCTTCGGGGGGCCTCATGTCCTCAACTTTCACTTGTTGACACACAATGCATTTGTCTACAAAATTAGCCACATCCCTTTTCATATTGTTCCACTAATACATTTCCTTGAGGTCATGATACATTTCATCAAACCAAGCTGAATAATATAGCGTGACTCGTGCGCTTTAGCCAAGATCTTTTCTCGCAAACTATCTATATCAGGGTAACATAGACTCCCTTCGTTCCGCAAGGTACCATCACCACTAAATTTGAAAACCATCCCCTTCTGCCCACCTACGTCAACCTTGATCCTCATTAAGAAAGGATCTAACACTTGTTTCTCATTAATTTCAGCACCAAGATACGACTGCAGTATTTCTTGCACAAACACACCACTATTTTCGGAGTCCAGAAGACAAACTCCATGGTTAGCCAAAGAGTGAATGTCATTCACCAATTATCACTTCTTCTTTTTTACATAAGCTAGACTCCACATGGATAACCTTCTAAGAGCATCAGCAACCACGTTAGCTTTACCTGGGTGGTAGTGAAGACTCATATCATAATCTTTTAAAAGCTCAAGCCATCTCCTTTGCCCTAGGTTAAGCTCTTTCAGAGTAAACACATACTGTAGGCTCTTATGATCAGAAAATATATCCACATGCACCCCATAGAAATAGTGATTCTAGATTTTCAAATCAAATACCATATTTAGTAATTCAAAATCATAAGTTAGGTAGTTCCTCTTATGCACCTTTAGCTACCTAGAAGCATAATCTATCACCTTTCTATGCTGCATCTGAACACAATCACATCCCACACAGGAGGCTTTATAGTAGAACACAAACCCATCCGTTCCTTTAGGTAAAGTCAATACCGGAGCCGAAGTTAGCTTATCTTTCTGCTTTTTAAAACTCACCTCACAACCATCAGACCGCAAAAAATTTACCTTTTTCTGAGTAAACTTAGTCAATGTGGCAGCTATAGTCGAAAAACTCTGCACAAACCTCCTGTAGTAGCCGTCTAAACCCAAGAACCTCTAAATATTGGTTGGATTTATGCGTCTACGCCACTTCTTCACCATTGCAACCTTTTGCAGATTCACCATGATCCCTTCACTAGAAATGATATGACCTAGAAAAGTGATAGTGTTTAATAAAAAATCACACTTCTAGAGATTAGCATACATCTTCTGCTCCTTCAAAGTTTTCAAAACAATACAGAGTTGATCAGGATGATCCACCTCACTCTTATAGTACACCAGAATGTCATCAATTAAAACAATGACAAATAGATCCAAAAACTAATGGAAGGCCCTATTCATCAAATACATAAATGCTGTAGGGGCATTGGTACAACAAAAAATATCACCAAGAATTCAAAATACCCATATCGAGCATGAAAAAAAAGCTTTCTTAGGGATATTAACCTCCCTAATCTTAAGCTAATGATACCTGGACCAAAGATTAATTTTGGAGAAAAACTTTGCACCCTGCAACTGATCAAACGAAATCTATACTTGGAAGAAGATACTTGTTCTTTACCATCACCGTATTTAAAACCTGATATTCAATGCATATCCAATGGTAATAATCCTTCTTTTGCATGAACAACACCGGTGCATCCTAAGAAGACACACTAGGATGGATGAAACCCTTATCTAAGAGATCCTTGAGTTTTTCTTTAAGCTCCTTCAACTCAGCTGGAGCCTTTCGATATGGGGGAACTGAAATTGAATAAGTGTCCGAAACAAGATCAATCCCAAACTCTATCTCCCTATCAAAATATACACTAGGGAGGTCACTAGGGAAAATCTCAAGACAAACATTCACCATCGGTCCAAATGCAAACAAGGATGCTCCAAGTTGGAATCTTTAACCTAGACCAGATAATAGAGACACCCATTAGATTTTAATATTTGAGACCTAAGATATGCTATGAACTTCCTCTTAGGATCTAGGAAACCACCCTCTAACTCAATAACAAGCTCATTAGGCAATTTAAAAATGACCCTATGTGTCCAACAACCTAGAGACACATAGAACGAGGTGAACCAATACATTCAGTATAACATCAAAATCCACCATATCTAACTCAAACATATCCACTATAGTTTCTTTACTACCAATAGATACCACACACCCATTATAGAATCTTCTAGAAATCACAGAGATACCTACTAGGGCAGAAATAGAAAAAGGGTTTGAAATAACCTTAGGAATAAAACCAAAATACACAGCCACTAATAGGGTGACATAAAAGAGAGTGGTCCTCAAATTAAGTAAATTTTACACATCATGAGAAAAGAGTTTCAATGTACTAGTCACGATATTAGGCAATGCTTCAGACTCTTGTCGGGTAGTAAGAGCATAGAGGCGGTTTCAACCAGTTCAAAAACTAGATGGTGCATCCCTTGGTGCCAGAGCTGATGATGAAGCAACTGGAACCTTGTTCACCCTTGAAGCAACCTTGGTCACTGGACAGGTCTTACTTATTTTCCCTGGCTAACCATAGATAAAGCACTTATCCCTTCCTTGTTTACTAAAACCACGATGCAATGTACCATAAAACCTACAGAGAGGATATAATGGAGCCAACTGATCCCCACTAGCCTGAGATTGAGAACCTTCTGCCATAAATTTATCGCCACCTTGGAAATGTCTATCCCCCGATGGCTTTGGGTAGGGAACACTAGCCATCGAGTAAGACCTAGAGTTGCCCTACTTTTTATTAGGACATTTTCCCCCATCCCTGCCACTCTAATATTGGCCACCACCTTTCTCAGAGAACCTAAACTTCTTGCCCTGCCTCTCCCCTATTTCAGCCTACTTCTTCTTCTCTTTCTCTACTTGTTGTATGTGTACCACCAACCTAGAAATATCCATGTACTTGATCCATAAGGTAGCCTTACTCTCTAAGATCAACTCATGATATAATTTCGAAGAAAACTTTCTCATCCAGGACCTCATATTGGAAACCATCTTCGGAGCATACAAAGATAACTAGTGAAACTTCAAGGTATATTCCTTGACTCAAATTTTTCGTTATCTAAGATTAACAAACTCCTCTGACTTTGCTTCCCTCAACTCTTGGGAAAAGAAGTGGTCCAGGAAAGTATTAGAGAATCCCTCCCATAGAGTTGACTCATCACCGTCACCATCACCTGATTCTATTCTTTATACCATTGGTACGCCACATTCTTCAGCTGATAGGCTGCAAACTCCACACTCTCCACATTTGTGGAATGCATTATTTAGAAGATCTTTTCCATTTGATCCTGAAAACACTGAGGATCCTCCTCCACCTTAACACCAATAAAAGTTGGAGAACTCAACCTTATTAACTGGCCAACCCTTGTGGCTTCAGAAGATGGAGTAGCAAATGTACCACGCTCAACCTGAGAAGTTACCAATTGAGCCAACATATGGATAAATTGATGAAATTCAGCATTCATTGTATTAGCATGAGGAGCTTCAGAAGGAAAAGAGGGAACCGGTGGAATTCCAGAACAATCACGAACTGGACCCCTAGATTAGGTCTAGACTCCATAAAAAGAGCGATCCCATCAACATCGTCCCCAGTTGGGACGAAAAATCTTTAATTCTGGTACTTACCTTAATCTTATACAGACCACATATGCTATATGTGGTCCACATGTAGACATAGGTAAGTACCCATCCAATACTTGCAACAAAGCTTTAAATCTTCAACTTTCATCACATGTTTTGGTCACGTACATCTGTAAAGTGTCAAGAATACCCAAAATTGGTTAATTAATTAGCTGAAAACTCCATTTTCATCTTTTTTATGAACATAGCATCCAAATCCTAGTTTCCTGCAAAATATACCCAAAACATATTATATCTGACAAAATAACCTAAGAAACTCGCATATTTTTGTTGTTTTAGGCATCGAAAGTGCTATATTTCTATAGCACATCAAGAAGATCAATCCCAAAGTCTATTTCCCTATCAGGAGAGACACCAAGAAGATCATTAGAAAAGACCTTAGGAAATTCACTAACCATGGGAATGGATTGAAAAGAAGTACCCTCTGAGTTAAAATCTTTAACCCGAACCAAATAATAAAGATACCCTGCTAGACACATCTAAAACATTTATTCCTCCCTTCATCACAAAACCATGATGAAACTTCCTATAAAATCGGCAAGGAGGCTATGGTGGAGACGACTGGGCATTACTGCCCTGATATTGGGCACCTTTTGCCTTAAACCTACTATTGCTCTAGAAGAGACGATCACCAAATATCTTAGGTTGTGGAGCACTAGCCATAGAATAAGAACCGAAATTTCCCCAATTCTTTTAAGATCATTGCCTTCCATCTCTGACACAATTTTAATGACCTTCATCCTGCTCAGAATACCTGAATTTCTTACTTTGCCTTTCCCTCATTTTGGCTTATTTGTTCTTAATTGATTCAACCTGTTGGTTATACACCACATGCCTAGATATATCTATGTCGTTATTCAGCAAGATGCCATTACACTCTAACACCAGGTCCTAAGATAATCCCCAAGCAAACTTTCTCATTTTATCCCTCATAGAAGACATCAACGACAGATCATTGCGAGACAACTGATGAAATTTTAGGGCATACTCCTTTATGCATATCTTTTCCTGTCTCAGATTTACAAACTCCTCAGCCTTTGCCGCCATCAAATCACGAGGAAAGAAGCAATCAAGAAAAGCACAAAAGAAGTCATCCCACGTAGCGAGCTCAACATCATCTCATCTCACTTGTTCCTACTCCTTATACCACTGATATTCCACATCCTTCAATTGATATGCGGCAAACTCTACAAACTCTGAGTCGAAAGCAACATCACTCAGAAAATTTTTTCCATCTCATCTATGAACCCTTAAGGATCCTCCTCAATCTTATAACTAGTAAAGATTAGCGGATTCAACTTCATGAACCGTCCAACCCTAGTTACCTCACAAGATGGATCAACAAAACCAGTACAATTAAGCTGATGAGACTAAGAACTTACCAATTGTATCAGTAGTTGAATAGAATAATGGAACTCAGCATTAGAAATATCTCCAGTGGCGGTGAGGCATTAATATCAATAGCCCGAGGAGCCCGAGAAAGACTGCTAGGGATCGGTGGAACTCCACGAGGGGTAGTACAGTTAGGGGCTGAGACCCTAGACCGGGTATAAACTCCATAAGTAGGATGAGTTCCATTTAAATTGTTCTCAGCTGGGACAAAAGAAGTTCCACAACCATTTGATCTTCGGGGAGCAATGATCTAAAATATGAACAAATGAAAACTAGTGGAGACCTCAACATCCAAGACTTTACAGACCAAAAATATAGACAAGAAAAGGAAAAATTCCTAAATGCCCCATAGTATCTCCCTTTTAAATATTGTACACTACACACCCATAAAACAGGCTCTACTTGACACGTCTTTATGGACACGCCATTGACCATAAACCTAGCCCTGATAAAAACTTCATCGCGACCCAAACTAATGCTTAGTTGTGATGGGTATCTCAAATCTATCATGGATCAGAGACCACCCCCTTTTCTAAGACAAACAGAACATAATAAAGCTAGCAACAAATGAATTCATAACATATAACAAGATAGAATAATCAATAACTTAAAGGAATATAAGAATTTTAACAACCAATCCCAATCCACAGTATCCACAAAGCCTCTAACAAAAATAAATCAATCTAAGTTCGGACTTGCCCCTGACAATAGCCAACAACAAGTCCAAAGAAAAACCTTTGATAATAGATAAACCATGAAGCAACGATCTTTCAAAAGAAGGAGGCTCACCACTTTAAGTTGAGTACTGATAACTTGGAAAATTAAAAGTGTCTCCAATTCATACATCATGTGGGGATGCAACATTCGGATACGGTTGGTGGGTTGAATGCTAGCATGTAACTCGGGAAGGGGTCAACATAATGCCAAGTCAAACAACATAAAAAAATCCACATGCACACATTGAACATACTTATATATATAACATTCTTGGATAGGGAATAAGGTTTATCATGTAGGTAAAACATTCACTTGGAATATGTAGCTCAACTTTAATAAACATACCCACAGTCAATATGGGTCCAACTCCCCTTGCTAAAAGCAGTGTGTGTTATCCTAATGATTTAGAGGTATCAAAGAAGACCAGGGAATGCCCTGATCCCACATCAGTCTAGGATACAAATCAATAATAGGTGAGTCACAAGAACATGGTTGTCAAGACCAACCCTTACACCGGCAAATACGATTTTCCAGTACAAGGCCTCTAAAACTCACCCTTTACGGCTTAGCTACATAACCCCTACTAAGCCCAATTTAAAACAAGTTGCGCATAACCCATTCATTTATCCATGGAATAATACATTAAGTCACACCACAGATATTGTCATACCCTTATGCTTGGAAGCTCCAAATTATGCCTTTACAATTTTATTAAATTGGAGGACTGCCTCGACCCATTTTGTTCATTAAACATGTTAGAGAAATGCCTCGACCTCCTTTAGTTTACGAAATCAAATTAGGGAATTCCTCAACCCCTTTGTTAATTATATTAAAACATATCCAAGAAGGCCCTCAAAACCTATGATCATTGTTTAACCATTTATGAAATACAACAGTATAGGTGAGTAAGTCAAACGAAGTGAAAAATCCATAAGTCAAAGCCATTTACACAAGTGGGTTGAGGGAACACAATTATTCAAAATCAATTCCAAGTTCAAAACATTAATTTGGGGGAATGCCTTGATCCCCACTCCAATTCCCATTTCCCTTCACCCCATTAGTTTTATAAGATTCAATTCAAAGCATGAACTACTCATAAAAACCATGGGAAAATAATTGAAGGATCAACCATTCCGAATCAACCCAAATCAAAATCCACATCCAAATACATATAAATAAGCCATTTAAAACATATGCTTTCTATAAAATAAGGTTTGCGAAAGAGTAACATGCTTGAATGTACAGATAATTATGGAGAGAAATCAACCCTTGAGCCATTAGATGATTATCTTTGAAGAAGCTAGCTTGTTCTTGCCTTAGGTATTTAAGAGATAAAAGAAAGTGTATAAGATTATATTATTGATGAAACTGGGGTCTTAAAAAGGGCTTTAAGTTATGGATACAATTCAATAAAATAGGAAATGTCCAAAGTGCCCTTAATTAAAATTTGAAAATTTGTCGCCAGTGACTACGGGTCACTATACAACTCGTAAAGACTCACTATGACTTATCACTACGAGTCATAGTTTGGATAGTAGTTGAGGGACCCCTGACATGACCCAAATCGGGGCCTTGTCGTAAGGGGCATCTCAAGTCCAACCAGGAAAGGAGACCACCACCGATACCTAATCCATTAACCTATATGCATTCACAACCATACATAAATATATATATATATATATAACCATGCTGGAAAAGGGAATCGAGTTTAGCATGCCTTTAAAACAGTTAACCTAGGCATATGTAGCTTATCCATCATAATCCACCCACGGTCTATATATGTCTAGTGTCACCCCTTGGATAGGCCTCGATGCGTGGAGCCGCTCAAATTAAAGATACCATAGGAGTAGGGACTCTCTTGTACCCTTCTCTCCCCATCATACAAAGATACAAGGGGATTCTTGTGTACCCCTCAAGTATAGGGTCTCCATGCCCAATCCTTATGTCGGCAAACATGAGTTTCTAGTGTCCTTTATTGCCCAATTCAAACAATTACCACACAACCAAACCATCATTAAATATATTATTAACCAAGGCTATCATTAGTAGTATCGTCATACCGACTATAACATGCAGAAAATGTCCTTAGCCAACCTTAGGGTATTCCCATATACCTTATAGGTTACATTATTTAGTTTACTTAGGGGATTCCCATGTACCCCACAAGTACATCATTATCAGGCTCACTTGGGGGATTTCCATATACCCCAAAAGTACATAATTAACAAGTTTATGCTTAGGGGATTCCCATGTACCCTAAAAGACTTTCATCATTCAAGCCAATTTCATTATTCATTCACTTAGGGGATTCCCTGTACCCCATAAAGTTTTCATTCAAAACAATTTCATAGCCACAAAGGCCTTGCCATTTAACCAATCCAAACCATGCATACCATTCAAAACCATTTTAACTATTCAAACTATTGTCGTCATTCAAAACCATTCAAACCCTTGCAAATATCATCCAAACCAATTTAGGGTTCCATTACCAACCCATACCAAGCAATAGTTTCAATGAAAGTTCAAAAGTATACCAAAAATATTCTAATAGGCATTTTATCAAACATGTCAAGGGAATACCTTTACCAAGACCAAAACAAAAGAATAAACCATCAATTTTTGGGTTACCCTTAGCCCATTGGATAAAGCATAACCAACAAGCACCCACATGCACAACCCATCACCAAAAATAAGTGAAAATATAGTTTAAACTAAGAGTAAACAACACCCATCAATATGCATCAAAACCCTCAATATTTGTTTTAAAAACCGCTATTTATGCTTCATAATCAATGTTTAAAACACAATAAAACATGGCTTTAGCTAGAACTAACAATGAGGGAGGAGTACATCCCTTATACTAGAAGGTTCACGAATGGAAACTTGACTCTTGAGCCCTTTGAAGAACACTAGTAGAAACTCTAGCCTCCAATCTTTAAGAGAGAAATAGAGAGTATTTTTAGTGAGGTTAGATCCTCTAAAGAGTGTTATGAGAGGATATAATAAGTTATATAGCCTGGGGACATATGGGTTTTGGGGTGGGAAATGTTTAGGAAGCCCTCAACTTAATAGCTGAAAACCAACTCCCAAGAGGGTCCAACTTACCCAACTAAACCGTACCCTAGGGTATGATTGGTATACTAACTCGTACCCTAGACCTTACCAAGGACCCCCGCACTGCTCATCATATGACAACCTGCTAAACTCGTACCCAAAGGTATGAAAGGTCCCCTAAAACATACCTTCGACAGAACTGAATATACTAGACTAACCTTAGGTCATCATATGATTTACAGGATATCACACTTACCCTATTATTTGACTCGTATGATGCCTACTCATATCTTGGACCGAACCTAACCAAAACTTACTAAACCATATATAAGAAGATGTACCCAAACCTATATCCTAGGGAATAAGTGGTACCCATGAGTTGTACCTTGCCCAGAATCTAAAACTTAGGAAATTTCACCAAGGATCCAACTTTAAGGTTTTTCATTCTCCCACACTTAGGATCATTTGTCCTTGAGTGACTAGTAAAGGTAGCAATAAGCATGAGTTAATGCAATAACATATATCAAACCCCCAAACCAAATTAGGAGATAAAGACATAACACAGGATGAGAAGATCACCACACTCCCCAAGCACAATTTACACCCCAACACCTCTATTCTGACTTTTAACTAAGTTAGAAAACAAAGACACTAGGAAATCCACCATTTCTTTAAACAAGTTATGATGAAGAACACATACCTTATGCATGAGTTTCTGGAATACAGAACCAATGCAGATACTTGGACTCTATATCTTCTTCCGCATTCCAAATAGATTCCTAGGACTTTTGGTTCTACCATAAAACCTTCACTGAAGCCACACCTTTTGTTTGCAACCGATGAACTTGCCAATCCAAGATCCTCATGGGGACCTCTTTAGGAAAAAGAGTGTAGGGATACCAATACTACTTAAAGAAAACAACCAACATAGGCTTGCCCATACCTTACCTTAACACAACCATATGGAATATCGGATGAATGGTACCCATGCTAGAGAGGTAGTCCAATTCAACTTACAATTTGCCAGAGACACATCACTATGAGAGCTTGAGTCCATCCATACACCACCTCCTCGTTCTAGCCTATCCAAAGCTAATAGAAGTTAACTTAGGCCACAAATATCTCTCCTTTACATCCACCCAAAACCCTACTGCATTACCATTACTATAGTCAAACATCAGGCCTTATAAAGATTATCAAGCACCCATCACAGCGATTAGTATATCTACCAACCACAATATTCAATCCTACCCTTTCTATACTCACAATATGATTTATCCTTCCAAAGTTCTAGCAACCTTTATCATCAGTCACAAGGATTCTGCACCTCCTACTCCCTTTCTAACCATTTTCATAACCACAACCTTACCTCACCCACCAAAACCTTAGCTCTAGTAGTCACCCAAGACTCTCCCCCACTTAGAGACCTCTACCTCTCTTTCATTCAAAATATCACTGCACCTCCAAAGCCACTACCACCCTAACATAATAAGGATCATTAAGGCACTAAAGTATAAGAATTAATTATGCCACTTAAAGCAAGATCTCCAAAATAAGACACAGTAAAATAAGCACGAGACACTTCATAGCAACTACCTAGGTCATGAATAAAGAACCATCCCAATGAAACCATACAATAGTAGGAGTCCTTCGGATTGGACACCAAAAGACACACAACTGCAACTATCATAGCTAATCTAACATAGGATCAAGATTCATATACAAGAAACAAGGCGAATACAAAATGCGAACCTTAAGAACAAGCACTATTAGAATGCATACAACACTAATAGAGTACGATCTTAATCGAGAAAGGAGAGAATTACTAGAATATGCACCTCGACTTTCCCTAGAAATCCACCACAAGTAGGAGATTTTAGATTGACCCTCGACCTTCATATTACTATACATAAAATCTCATTCATCCAAATTCCACCTAGAGTCCAGTTTAGTCACACAAACTCTATGCTCTAACTGATCCAATAACTGAAACCCCAATCAATTAATTTGACCTAAAACCCTAGCTCATACATCATAACTTTCCCACTATTGTATTCCCAAGTGACCAACTTCAATCCTTCTGCACACCTCATCCAACCTAGTAATCTACCTCCATAATTCTATCATTGCTATCCCTGAGATAACATACTTCCTTTATCAAAATCATCAATAATCCATATAGAATTTGGATATATGGTCCACCCCATGAGAAGGACACCCTTAAATCCTCATTCACTCACCAACAACCTATACCTTCCTAGGGATACCATCCCTATTATGCATGAAAAAATTAACCATCCCACGGAGAAACATTAGGATAGATGACACATTTATCTAAGAGATACTTTGATTGCTACTTAAGCTCCTCTGTCCCAGTCGAAACCATTCTTACAAACAAAGAATAGAAATTGGACAAGTGTCCAAAACAAGATGAATCCACAACTCAATCTCCCTATTAAAAGGACACCATGAGGGTCATTAGGAAGACCTCAGGAAATCCATTCACCACCAAAATTTAATGGAAAGAAGGACCTTCTGAGTTTGAATCTTTAACTCAACCCAAATATTAAAAGAGATACCCCTTTGGACATAAATCTTTGAGCTCTAAGATATGATATAACCTTTCGCCTAGTAGCCGAGGAATTATCCTCCCACTTAATAGCCGGTTCACTAGGGAATTTAAAGATAACCTTACGGTTCCAACAATCTAGTAATGCATAGCACAAGTGTAACCAATTCATCCCCTTAAGGACATTAAAATCCACCATATAAGATTCAAATAAATCTATTAAAGATTCCTTACCACAAATAGATACCACACACCCTCTAGAGTCTGTTTGGCAATCATAGAGTTACCTACCAGTATAGAATAAAAAATGGTCCAAAACACACTCCATACCAAAATAAAAATACACAACTATAAATGGAGTTACAGAAAAGATAGGGGACCCCGAACCAATTAACCAATACAAATCATGAGAAAAGAGTTTGCAATATACCATTGATAGAATCTGAAGATGCCTTAGACTTTTGAAGGGTAGTATGAGCATCGAGACGATCTCGACCATTGCTGGACCTAAAAGCAACACTCGTTGGTACAAAATCTAGAGAAGTGAAAACTGGCATCCTATTTGCCTAAGTGGCAATCATTTTGGTAAAATCTCGTTGAATATGACCCAACTGACCATAATCAAAATAGTGATTCCATCCTTCATCGCAACAACCATGGTCTGACCGACTATAAAAACTACAAGGAGGATAAGATGGTGAAGATTAAGCCACATTTCCTCAAGATTGGGCACCTTGTGCCCTAGAAGCATTACTAACCTAAAAATGTCTGTGTCCTAACAAATTTGGGTAGGGAGAACTAGCCATAGAATAGGTGTTAGGGCCTACTCAAATCTTTTTCTTAAACCACTTACCAAAATGTTGTTGTTTTTTCCTTTATTTAGAAAACTGAGACCTCTTACTCTCCCAATTTACCAACCTCTCCATATTCTCCCCATACCAATAGGACCGGACTGGTATAATAGAGTTATTACTATCTGAGTCAATTTCTTAATAAAATGTCAAAACTCGACATTGGTAACCTTTTCTTGAGGTAACTGAACATTTGTGCCACCTTTCAAAGTAGGGTCAATGCAGACTGGCGGAACTCCATGGGGAAAATTAGAAAATACGACCCTTGAATGGGTCTGTATCCTATGAGTCGTACTAGATCCATCTATGTTTTCCTCGAATGGGATATGTGAGTTTCCATAAACTTTATATCATTAAGAGGGCATGATCAGAAATGTGAAACAAAAAAGGTTTAAGAAAGAGTTCAAGACCTTAGACTCCATAGCCTAAAAATTAGAACAACAAGAAAGTGAAACATTCCTAGATGCCTCGTATCCTCCTGATTGTAGGTGTGGTACACAACACATCCATAAGCAAAACTCTACTCAACACGTCCTTGTGGACACCCTATGACACCAAATTCTATGCTTTAATATAACTTGACATGACCTGATCTGGGGCCCTATAATAAAAGGAATCTTAAGTGTAACAAGAATCTGAGACCACCCTCAATACCAAATCCAATCAACCATATACATACCATGTGTCAGATAAATTCTGAACATATAAAAGGATAACACATTTAACAATGTGATGACTTTGGGATAAGTCTATATCCGAGACCAACCTGACTAAGTCAATCTATCCAATAATTAACCAACTAAACCAAAAAGGATAATCTAATGTAAATCATATATAAATCAAAACTATTCCATACCCAAGACCATAGTTGTCCATACAAAGCCTCTAAACCAAACCAAAGAATACCTCGTCGGGACATGCCCCGACCATAGCCAAAAATCAAGTCTATGAAAAGATAAAAGTATATACAGAGTTTCATAACATGAAATGGATGCCTTCCAAACTATGGAAGCTCACCACTTCAATCCAAAACTAACTATCCCTAAATTTGATCAATGAGCAGGAGGAGTAGTATGGCTGGTTCCTACATTGCATGGGGTTACAACCACCAGAAGATGGTTTAGCAGGTGAACTATAGCATACACTCATGATAAGGATAAAATAATGTCAACCTTTAAAACCAAGTAAACCAACCATATGCACTCATAAACATACATATATGTACATATATATAAACATGCCTTGAAATGGAATTATATTTAGCATGACTTTATAATAATTAACCTGGGTATATGTAGCTTAACTTCCATAATCCACCAACGGGCTACATGGGTCTAGTGTCACACTCTATACGGGCCACAATGTGTATTTACACATGAACCAGAGATAACATAGGAGTAGGGGATTCTCGTGTAACCTTTGCTGTCCATTATATAAATATACAAGTGTTAAGGGATTCCTATGCACCCCTCAAGTTTAGGGTTGCCAAGCCCAATTCTCATGTCGGCAAACATGAGTTTCTAGTGTTCATCCTTTGGACTCTTACCTTCATAGTTAGCTATCACACCCCGCTTTTATTGCCCAATTAAAACTATTACCACCCAACCAAACCACTTTTCCATATATTATTAACAAAGGCTATCATTAGTGGTATCGTCGTATTGACTATAGCTTGGAAGCAATGTCCTTAGCCAATCTTTGGGGATTCCCATTTACCCCGTAGGTTACATTATTTGGTTTACTTAGGGGATTCCCATGTACCCCACAAGTACATCATTATTAGGCTCACTTGGGGGATTTTTGTGTACCCCACAGGTACATTGTTATCAAGTTTATTCTTGGGGGATTCCCATGAACCCTAAAACACTTTCATCAGTCAAGCCAATTTCATTATTTCATTCACTTGGGGGATTCCTATGTACCCCACTAGGTTTTCATTCAAAATAATTTCATAGCCACCAAGGCCTTGCCATTTAACCAATCTGAACCATGGATATCGTTCAAAACCATTTTAACTATTCAAAGCTTTTTAGTCATTCAAAACCATTCAAACCCATACAAAGACCATCTAAACCAATTTAGGGTTCCATTACCAAACCATACCATAAAGTGGTTTCAGTGCAAGTTTAACAATATAGTAAAAACATTCTCATAGGCATGTTATCAAACATGTTGAGGGTATACCATTACCAAGACCAAGACCCAGACCAAAGCATAAACAATCAAATATTTCGTTACGCATGACCCATTTGATAAGCCACAACCAACAAGCACCCACATATGTAACCCATCACCAAAAATATTTTAAAATATAGATTAAACCAAGGGTAAACAACACCCATCAATATGTATCAAAACCCTAAACATTTATTATCAAAACCACCATTTATGATTCACAATCAATGTTTAAAACACAATAAAACATCAGTGTAGTTAGAAATAACAATGAGCGAGGAGTACATGCCTTATACAAGAAGATTCATGGAAGGAAACTTGACTCTTAAGCCCTTTGAAGAACACTTGTAGAAACCCTATCCTCCAATATTTAAAAGAGAGTTAGAGAGTGTTTTGGGTGAGTTTTGATCTTCTAAAGAGCGTTATGACAGGATACAATGAGTAATATTGTACAGGGATATAAGGGAATTAGGGTGGGAAATATCTATGAAGCCCTGAGCTTAAAAGCTGAAAACCAAATCCCAGGAGGGTATGACTCACCCATCTAAATCGTACCCTAGGGTAAGAGTGGTACACTATCTCATACCGTAGACCTCACCAAGGACTCCCACACTGGTCATCATATGACATCCATGCCAAACTCATTCCCAAAGGTAGGAATAATGCCCTAAACGGTACCTTGGACAGAATCGAATCCACTAGACTAACCTTAGGTCATTATAAAATTTGCAAGATACCACTCTTACCCTATTATACTACTCGTATGTTGCCTACTGTCATTTTGGACAAAACCCAACCAAAACTTACTGACCAACATACGAGAAGAGGTATATCCAACTTGTATCCTAGGGTATGATTAGTACCCATGAGTTGTACCTTGCCCAGAGTCTCAAACTTAGGAAGTTACTCTAAGGATTGAAGTTTAGGGTATTTCAACCCCTCTCTAGTGAACCTTTGACTCACACCATACGACTCATCAAGAGACCCTATGACTTATAAGGTCTTAGTCATAACCAAGACAGAAGGATTTGGGTACACAATGGTCACCATATGATTGGTACACTACGACTCATATAGAGTTATTATGACTCACAACCCCCAGTCATAGTTATAATAGAAACTCCAAGATAGCACACTAGTTAGGTTATGATTGGGGTATTAAGACCCATATAGAGATTTCATGACTCGTAAGGAGAGTCGTAGGTTGGACTTTGAGTTCAAAGAATCAAAAAATTCCAAGCACAAAAATTCTAGGGTGTTACAACTCTCTACACTAACATCACAAATATAAGAAAGATAAAACTCGTGACCCATTAAAATAAGGCCAAAAATAAGAAATAATCCCCATCATCTCGTGTCTAATAGATCCCTGTCACACAACTATGGGCATAAGGCATCGCTAAGATAACGGTCTTACATAAATAATCCATTACCACATGATTGGGGGATAACTATTCCATACCTAGAATCATATCAAAATCCACTATGTCTAATACAATAAGATCATCTTGAGTATTAAAATCTTGAACAGTAACAACACATGATCTATAAACCCAATCCACTGCTAAGGAATAACCCACAAGAGTTGATACACACAATGGCACAGATAAAGAATCCCAAGATAACTCCAACCGTGGTACATAGTAAGTTGATACATAAGAATAAGTGGATCTTGGATAAAATAAAGCAAAAGCCAGTTAATGGCATGCTAGAATTATGCCTATAACAACACCGTCTGAAGACTCTAGCGCAGATCTACCAACTATAGTATACAACTAACAATACCCTTCACCTGACTGAGTGCCTGACTGATCTCCAATCCTACCTATCAGAGGACCTCCAACAACATCCTAGGGTTCATCCCGATGACTACACATATAAGCTCTAGCAGGGAGAGGTACTCTCCTCGTTGATGGAACACTCTATGCTGTAGGAACCACCACTCCATTATTGGGACACTCTACCAAGAAATGTCCAAAGGCTCTACAACCATAACATGCCTCTAGTATTAAACTAAACCAATAACCCCTAACTGACCTAAAATAACCACCTTAGCTAGAATACCTATAAGATGAACTCCTTGGATTTTGACTACTACTCTAGCTAGGTTGATTATTGTAACTAGGCTAGCCTTCATTAGTAATTTAAAGCTCGACATAAAAGAGCCTAATTAACTAACCTTGATGTTGATAAGCCAATACAAAGGACGTCTACCCGGAGAACCACTGGCTTTTAACTGTGAGCCACTTTAACTCCCACTAAAACTACCCTGGTATTGTGGCATCTTATTATTTCCCCTTGGGCCTCACGATGCATCTCATCCAAAAGATCTATAGCAAAAACCAAACTTTGCATAGCCATGAAGAGAGAGAGTTTCAATCCTCAAATAAAACACAAAACTAGCTTAAACTTGGTAAATAAAATAGATGTAGCATACATAAAATACTTATAAAATCGATCCTTATACTCCACAACAATCATGAATCCCTTCTCCAACCTCAAAAATAGGCCCCTTAAGTGATCTCTAAGGCTATGAGGCATATATTTCTTTAATAAGACCTTAACGGACTTAGTCCATGTAAAATCGGAAGATCCAGCTGGCTTGAAATCAAGTTGACCTTTCTACCAATGTCAATCCACCAAATCCAACTCATAAGAAACAAAGAACTCATAAGCATCTTGGCCCGACGCACTAGAAAACCTAGGCAGAGTTAATCACAAAAATTTACCCAATATCTTGTTCTCCTCAATAGACATAGAAGGCTAGAAACTATGGATTGAGCCCCTACTAGTTTAGCAAACATTAGCATTGGAGGAACCTTAACTATAGAAGTCACAGCTAAAGATTTTTCTCTTGCCTTAATACTACTATGATACATAAATTGTGAACTATCATACAATGCACCATAAACCAATCCCAAGAGATAAACAAATGTATCTCTGAGCAGTGATAGAGAAATAAACCCTAGTGAAGCCTAGGCTGGTCCCTAGCCCACCACTAGCTGGGGTGGAGGATTATCAAGTATAGGTACAAAAATAGGGTCAGGTAAAGGCCCTCTATCATACTCTATGACTGGGGTTGTATCGCTCGATTGTCCTAGTGTAACGACAAGAACTAGGGCCTAGTCATGATGGGTATCCGAAGTCCTATATGGACCAGAGATCACCCCCTACACTAAACTAAACCTAACACAATATCCCCTATGTAGGATGAATTCTAAACATATATAAGATAGGTTCAAAGAATCAAGGGTAAGTCTATAACTGATGACCATCTATCGGCTAAAACAACCGACAAACATCACTTAGTACATAATATTCCAACAAAGCCCTCTAACATAAGAACCAAAAACCATTCTTACTTGGGACATATCCCTGACTCTGACAGATGAAAATGACAATAAAGATGATAATGTTAATTATAATGAAACTATCAACTCTAGTATATGATAAGAAGTGATGAAATATATATGTCTTCTAAAGTATGGAAGATCACCACTTCACCACAATGAACCAATGAACCGAGCCGATCCACCTAACTCTCTATAGGAAAAGTATAGGTATCTTCGGTGCCTGCATTCCTTGGGGATACAATGTTCGGAGATAGTTAGTGGGTGAACTACAAAATGCAATTTAGGGGTAAGGATAACATAACTCCATGTTCAATAGTTTAAAATCATTCAAAACCAATGCACATAATAAAATGCATATATATATATATATCTATGTATATCACATGCCGGGATAGGGATCAAGGTTTCACATGCACATTGAAACCTTAGCCTGGGTTGTGTGGCTTAACTTCCATAGTATAATAGTACCCACGGGCAATATATGCCCCATATCTCACCCATGGACAAACCCTTATGAGTGCAGTCCCATGAACAAGAGAAATATCATATATATGTACGGGGGACTGTAACTTCCCAATCACATACTAAGGTGACTTAAGCCCCTGATCATGTAATGTAGTGTGGGGGACTCTAACATCCCTATCATGGAATATTGATAGTAAGGTGGACTCAAACCACCTAGCCATAGGAAAAAGGGGACTCTAACCCCCAACCATTCCAAGCTCTGCACTGGCTAGCGCGGTTTCTAATATTAGTCTTCAGGGCTGCCACTTTCATGACCAGCTATACAACTCTCTTTTAAGCCCAATTTAAAAATTCAACAAACATTCCCAATTATCCAACAATATTACATATTAAGGCATAAAGTGTTGGTATCGTCATACCAACTACATTTGTAAGGTAACAATAATATGCCAAAACAATTATATCACTTGGGGGAATTTACAAACCAATATGTGTCATTAGCTTTCTACATAATGCAAAACTTCAAGAGTAGTTTAATATGCACACTTTTCATATTCAAAACCAATTTCACAATATGGGGTTGAGGTCATAACCACTTCAAAAGTCACAAGTTTAGGAAACTCACAATTTCTTAGTTCATTCACCATACCCATGCACCTACAAGTTCAACACCCTATTTAAAGCATGAATAATCACATGTAAACTATGTGAAAAAATTATTCAACAATAAGCATTCAAAACTCTCAACCCTTATTTTAAAACCAACACTAATAACTTATGAATAATACTTTAAAATATATGATTTTAACAAATTAACAATGAGGAAAGAGTAACATTCCTGAAATACCAACTTTCACAGTAGGAATTCAAACTTTGAGCCTTTGGATTACCTACTTCTTAGAAACCCTAAGTATGGCTGCTTGAGAGAATTTGAGAGAGCTGTTGAAGGGTTTTTGTACATTAAGGATAAAATATAACCCCTTAAGTGCTTTATGGATGTGGCTTTTTAATTGGGTAATGAGAGAATTGTCCAAAGTGCCCTCAAATTAAAAGCTGAAATTTAGTCGTCAATGAATACTGGTCACCGTACGACTCGTATAGACTGATCACGACTCATAGCCAAGATAGTTCCCAAGACACTCACACATTATTGTCCCTACAACTCAACGGTACCTCGCAATGGGACACTATGACTTATAGGATCTAGTCGTATTTAACACAGAACCTAATAGGGTATACACAAGACACCCTATGATTTGTACCCAATGACTCATAACAAGTCCTTACGACTCACAGAGAGACACTCGTACTTAAAGAAGAACTTTTCCATATGCTTACTAACTTTTTTACGATATGGTCTCTAGAACCCATTAAAAGTCCTTATGACTTGTGTCCCCAAGTTATACTCAGGACAGTAACTCAAGCCCCATTCACTGGACACTTTGCGACTAGGGTCACCTAACCCGTCAAGACACCTACGAATCGAAGTGTGAGTCATAGTCAAGAAAGTGAGGATAAAATTTTTAAGAAAATTTCAAGGAACAAAAACCAAGGGCGTTACATACACCACCTAGCATCATTCATCCTCAAATGACTGGACAAGGTGTTTATTAGCACGATTCGACTTCACACATAATCATACTTATCTTTAACAAAGACAAATGATAAAGATGTTAAGAAATATGCATACCTCAAGCACGATTATCTGAAATAGGGAACATGAATGGATTCTTGGACTTCATGTCTTTCTCGCCTTCCTACGTGGCTTTTTTAATCTTTTGGTTCCTCCAAAGAACTTTTACCAAAGCCCCATCCTTAGTCCGTAATCAATGGACTTTTTGATCCAAACTATTAACCAAGAATTCCTCATAAGATAAAGAATCCAAAATACACACCTTTTGCAAAGTAATAACTGCCTAAGAATCACCCATATCTAGAAGGCAACTATAATTCATATGCAACATCACCAACCCTCTTCAAAACCAAGTACGGACTGACATAATGGGGACTGAGCTTCCCCTTATTACAAAACTACATCACCCCTTTCATGGTGGATACCTTCAAAAACACCCAATCACAACATTAAACTCTAACTCCCTTTACCTCATATCCGTGTAGGACTTTTGGCAACTTGGGGTATTCTTAAGTCTACCCCTAATCAACTTCACCTTCTTTATGGATTGGTGAACCAAATCAGGGCCAATCAATTTATTCTCTCTAATCTTAAACCACCCAATAGGAGATCTACACCTTTAACCATATAAAGCCTCAAACGGAGCCATACTAATGCTAGAGTGATAGATATTGTTGTAAGAAAATTTTAAGAGAGGAAAGTGGTCAACCCAACTATCACCAAAACAAAAAGTACAAGCCGAAATCATATCTTCCAAGCCCAGTATTGTCCTTTTTGCTTGCCCATCTATCTGCGTGTAGAAAGCATTACTAATGGTAACCATAGTCCCCAAACCTTGCTGGAATGACTTCTAAAAGAGAGATAAGAAATGGGTACCCCACTCTAATATGATGGAGACTAGGGTACCATGCAATATCATGATCTCCCCAATGAACAACTTGGCATAATCTTCAGAAGAGTAATTAGTCATCACTAGCATGAAGTGATCAGACTGCCATCCTATCCAAGATGACCCAAATCAAATCAAAATACTAGTGAGACCTTAGAAAACTTATAACAAAATACATTTTAATTACCTCTTATTTCTACATCAGACTATCAATCTTTTAAGTCAACCCATCGGGCCTTAAGTGCTTCATCTTCACTTGTTGAGACACTATACACTTCGCCACAAAATTGGCCATATCCCGCTTCATATTATTCCATCAATCAATCTCTTTAAGATCATGATAAATTTTTGTCAAACCAGTATAAACAGTATAATACGACTCATGAGCTTCAGTTAAAATTCTTCTTCACAACCCATCAACATTGGGAACACATAATCTGCCTTGGTATCACAAGATACCTTCACCACCATTCTAAAAAATCATCATTTTTTCTTACCTACATCCTTCTTAATTTAGATCAAAATAGGATCTAACATCTGTTTCTCCTTTACCTCCACTCCAAGAGATGACTTTGCCACCTCTTTATTAATCACACCACCATCCTCAGAATCTAAGAGATAGACTTCAAGATTAGACCAATGGTGAATATCCTTCACAAAATCCTGCTTGTCCCCATCCATATGAGATAAGATTCCCATGGAGAACCTTCTAAGAGCATCAATAACTACATTAGCTTTACTTATGATAGTGAAGACTCATGTCACAGTCCTTGAGCAACTCAAGCCATCTCATTTGCTTGAGATTTAGCTCCTTTTGAGTGAACACATATTTTAGGCTCTTATGATAAAAAATAATGCCACCATATAATGAATCCCCTATGAATAATGCCACCAGATATTTAATAAAAACACCACAACAAATAATTCCAAATCAAGAATTGAATAATTCTTCTTATGACCTTTGAACTATCTAGAAACATATGCTACCACCTTACCACTCTACAACAACACAAAATCCAGCCCTACCTGGGATGCATCATAATAGAGAACAAAACCATCAGTGCTCTCAGGCAAAGTCAAGATCAAAGACAAAGTCAACATATTCTTTAACCTCTTGAAACTACCCTTACAAGCATTAGCACCAAAGAAGAGAATCTCTCAACAAACCATTTAAAATATCCAGCTAAACATAAGAAGCTCCAAATATCGGTTGGAGTCATGGGTCTGGGCCACTTCTTAACCACCACAACCTTCTACGGATCTACCATTATCCCTTTAATAGAAATAAAATAACCAAGATAAGTCACAATATTTAGCTAGAACTCACACTTAGAAAGTTTTGCATACAATCGCTGCTCTTTCAAGGTTTACAACATAAGGCAAAGGTCATTAGCATGATCCTCTTCACTTTTAGTGTATACCAAAATATTATCAATAAAGACAATCATAATCCAATCCAATAACTAATAGAAAAAATAGTTCATAATATCTATAAATGCTATTGGGGCATTAGT
Source organism: Capsicum annuum (assembly GCF_002878395.1). Lineage (NCBI taxonomy): Eukaryota > Viridiplantae > Streptophyta > Magnoliopsida > Solanales > Solanaceae > Capsicum > Capsicum annuum. The sequence goes on from NW_025858915.1 coordinate 287,756, forward strand.
CAAACCAAATGACATCACCAAAAACTCAAAAAGACTATACCAGGTTCTGAAAGCAGTCTTAGGGATATCCACCTCCCTAATCTTCAAGTGATGGTAACCCGACTGAAGTTCAATCTTAAAAAAGAACTTAGCACCCTGAAGCTAATTGAACAGATCATCAATCCTTAGAAGTAAATACTTATTCTTCAAGGTCACTTTATTTAATTGGAAGTAATCAATACACATTCAAAGTGAACCATCTATCTTATGCACTAAGAGCACGGGGATCAACCCACAGAGATACACTAGGTTGTATAAAACCCCTATCCAGAAGATATTTCAATTGCTCTTTAAGTAATTTCAACTTATCCAGAGCCATTTTGTAAGGTGGGGTAGAAATAGGACGAGTTTCTAAAAGAAGATCAACACTCTTTAACATGTACTAAGTGATAGAGGCACACTTCAAAAACCATTTTTTATGCTCTGAAATATGAAATAAACCTTCCCTTGGGTACTAGGGAACTACCTTCCCATTCAACCATAAACTCATTTAGAAAATGGAAATTGACCCTTTGGGTACGATAATCAAGAGGCATATAGAACGAATAAAACTAATCCATCCTAAAAATCACATCAAAGTCTAGAATGTTAAACTCTATTAGATACAGCAAGGTCTTTATATTATAGATCGACATCACATAACCCTTATAGTCCTTTCTAGCCATAATGGACTTACCCACTGGGGTGGATACGGAAACGGGGTTTGAAATACATTCAGGATCTAAGCAAGAATAAATTGCCATATAAGGGGTCACATAACAGAGAGTAGACACAGGATCTAGAAGACAACATGCCTCGTGAGAAAAGAGTTTGAGAATACCATAAACAACATTGGGGATGCTTTAGAATCTTGATGGGTGGCAAGAGCATATAGAAGATTTCGACTAGTGTCAGAGCCACAAGTAGAACCCTTTGGTGCAAGAGCTGAAGATGTGGCAATTGGAACCTTTTTAGCCCCAGTAGCAATATTAGAAGGACATTCCTGATGCATGCAACCAATCTCACCATAACTGAAACACTAATTCCTCCCCTTGCCATACTATCCATGATACAACAAACCATAGAACTGACAAGGTGAATAGGATGGGCTAACTATATTCCGTTAGCCTGAAACTGGACATGAGTGTTACCAGCTGAAGAAGGATCAGTAGAGGACTATGGAACTCCAAGAAACAAATTAAAAGTTGCGACCCTTGGTCATGTCTGTACCCTAAATATAAGATGAAATCTATCCATATTTTCTTCAAGTGGGATAGAAATAGAGTTTCAATGACAATCAGATTTTTAGGGAGGTATGATCTAAGATACAAACAAATAAATATTAGGGAAGATTTAAAACCTTAGACTTTATAGATTAAAATAGATTGATAAGAAAAGAAAACATTCCTAAATGCCTCATTGCCTCTACCTTATAAGTTTGGTGTTATACACACCCATAAAAGAGACTCTACTTGACACAGCTTTGTTGGACATCCAATGGCACCAAAAATAGCTCTAATACCATCTTTTTCATGACTTGAACTAGGTCCTGGCCATGATGAGTTTCCCAAGTCCCATGTCGATCAGAGATTGCCCCCTATAACAAACTAAACCAAATACAATATCTTAAATGTCGGATGAATTCCAAAAATATAATAAGATAAATTCAAATAACAAGTCTTGGTTGGGATATGTCCCCGACTCTAATAGATGACAATCACAATAAAGATGATAATGTTAATGATAATGAAGCTCTCAACTATGGTCTATGATAAGAACTGATGAAATGTATAAGTCATCCAAAGTAGGAAGCTTACCACTTTACCAAAATAAATCGATAAACTGAGCTGATCCACCTAACTCTGCAAGGGAAAAGTAGAGGTATCTTTTGTGACTACATTATGTAGGGATATAGCACACAGACACGATTAATGGTGTGAACACTAGAATGTAACTCAGGGATAAGGATAACATAATATCGTGTTCAATAATTCAAAATCTTTCAAAACCAATAAATGTAATAAAATACATATATATATTTTTATGTATGTCACATGCCGATATATGGAGAAAGGTTTAACATGACCTTAAAAACCTTAGCCTAGGTTGTGTAGCTTAATTGACATAGTATAATAGTACTCATGATCTATATGAGCCCATACTTTAACCCCCTATTTGGGCTCCAAAGTTTGTAGTCGTACAAACCAGAGAAAGATCATATTTATGCACGGGGCACTCTAACCTCCCAATCATATACTAAGGTTACTTAAGCACCTGATCATGTAATATAGTATGGGGCACTCTAACCTCCCAATCATGTAATAGTGATAGTAAGGTGGACTCGAACCACCTGGACATAAGAAAAAAGAGACTTTAACACCAAGCCATTCTGGCCACCACACAGGCTAGCACGATTTCTAGAGTTAGTCCCTTAGGACCACCACATTTATGACCAGCTAAATAACCCTCTTTTAATCCTAATTTAAAACACACATTCCCATTCATTGAACCATATTACATAGTAAAGCATACATTTTTTGTATGGTTGTACCAACTACACTTGCAAGGTAACAACAACATGCCATAACAATTACATTACTTGGGTGAATTCACAATCCCCTTGGTTCAATTATGCAATAGCTTGTGAAGACACAAAATCCACAAGGTTTAATTAAAAACCAATATGCCTCATTAGATTTTAACATTATGAAAAACTTTAAGAGGAGTTCAATATGCACACTTTTCATAGTTAAAACCAATTTCACAATATCGGGTTGAGGTCATAACCACTTCAAAAGTCACAAGTTTGGGAAAATCACAATTACCTAGGACATGCACCATACCTATTCACCCAATAGTTCAAAACCATTATTAAAGCATGAATAATCACATTTAAACCATGGGAAAACATTATTCAACAAAAAACATGCAAAACCCTCAACTCTTATTTTAAAACCAAGATAAATAGCTCATGAACAATACTTTAAAACATATGCTTTTGAAAAATTAACAATGAGGGATGAGTAATATGCCTGAAAGACCAAGTTTCATAGAAGGAATTCGACCTTTAAGCCCTTGGATGATCTACTTCTTAGAAACCCTATGTATGGCTACTTGAGAGAATTTGAGAGAGATTTTAAATAGTTTTAGTACGTTAAGGATGAAATATAACCCCTTAAGTTCTTTACAATTATGGGGTTTTAATTGGCTAAAGAGAGAATTATCCAAAGTTCACTCAAATTAAAAGATAAAATTTAGTTTCCAATGATTACGGGTTACTATACAACTCGTATAGACTTGTCATGACTCTTTACTGTAAGTCGTAGCCAAGTTTGTTCCCATGATACCAACATACTGTTGACCCTATGACTCAACTGGTACCACTTGTAATAGGACCCTTCTCGTAGTCAACAAAGAACCCAATTGGGTAAACACTAGACACCCTATGATTTGCACCTAAAGACTTGTTACAAGTCCTTATGACTCATTGCAATCTACTCGTACTCAGAAAAACTTTGCAACATATTTACTAATTTGGTTACGATTCATTCCCTAGGACCTATCGAGATGCCCTACGATTTGTGTCCCCAAGGTGTACTCACGATAGTAACTCAAGCAGCATTTATTGGACACTTTATGACTAAGGTCACCTGACCCATCAAGATACCCTACGAATCGTAGGGTGAGTCATACTCAAGACAATAAGGATACAATTTTAGAAAACTTTCAAGGACCAAAACCCTAAGGTATTAAACCTAGACCTGTACCTCATCCATGAATTCCAGTTGAATTCCTAGACATAGAATTAGGGTTCTCATCTCATGTAGCTATAGTACACGTCTTAGCAATCTATGAAAGAGTGAAACTTAAGGAATATTTAGAAACCGACTTAGACTCTTAGAACAAAATTAGTGAATTAAGTAAAGATCTCCTAAGAATATCATATAACCTCCTATAGATAAGAAACGAACATATTATTTTTGCTGCAGGACTCTCTAGACACATGCTCTTATACCAATAATACTGGTGAACCTAGTCAGATACCAATTTATCATGACCTAATTTCCAAGTCATGATGACACCTGCTTTATCCCACTGTAGGTAAGCCAAATCATAGCCTAAAGAAATTAAACAATGGGATAATTTGGTGGAAAATAGCATAAATCCCGGAATGATGCAAGTGAAAGACTTACAAAAAATAAATCATGGAATAATAATAATATGTAGGATAAAAAGAGGAACAATAATTCAATTACCTAGTGATGCGGTACAAAAGCCTCTAAACCAAAAGAATACAAGTAATATCATAGTCAAATATGCACCAATCACGAAAATAGATAGACTAATCAAAATAAAAGAAGGATAAAAGGTCAACTCTGACTCTAAGATTTTACCATGTCTTTGATCTCTAACCAACACAAATCTCGATGTCAACAACAACTACTAGTACTTGAATTCGCACCAAAAAGGTACAAAAATTTAGTATGAGTATCAAAGCCACAAATACTCAACATGCATCATTGGCCGAGTGAACTATATCATATCATAAATATAATAAAAATTGAAGATAAATAAACTAAGTCAAGGTAAGAGGAAAAACCTGGAATAATGCTCTAAATGCTATATATAAGCAACCCAAACAATAATAACCAAGAAAACATAACTATAACAATAAAATTGGCCCCCATAAGCCATTATGTGCAAAAAAAATATAATAACCCAATGTGGGCCTTCATAATATCGAAGGGTGCAATCTAGGAGAAATAATAACTAAAATTATGCTTCTTAGCCATATCTCCAAATCACAACTGTAGATCCTTCTATATTGTCTAACACTAGACTCAAACCGGTTCCATAACCATCATAAATAACATCTCAATGTCGGATTTAAATTGAAACTCATATCATTATTTTTTAGACTTGAATTGAAATTCATATCATAATTTCCCAAACTTGAACTAGATGTCGTATTATGAAAATGCCAGAATCAAACCATTCTTAATATCATAAATTGCCCATACTTTAATCTAGAAATAAGTATAATATGTCTAAACCTACTCAAGAACTATAATAAAATTTATAGAAGATGTAACATGTCTGTAGAATCTACAAGGAGCTAATAGTAGTCTTGACCTAAGGCGGGCCAAAAGAGCCCACTTCTAATCTCCAAATCGATTCTAAGGTAAATTCAACACTGAAATAGACTAAGATATCTAAATTCACTACTAGATATTATATAAGCCACATTCTAGTTCTAGGATAACAACTCTAACTAAAAAATGAGTAACTAAGTCAATTATGCTTAATTTACTAATCCTTAACCAACTCTACTTTATCTACCCTTATCTGGCAAGCCTAGTTGCATATGAGACCGACCGGCTACTTAAGAGGCCTTAGTTCTACTTGATCAATACACCAGTTGAGTGTGCACAACCTAGGGACTTAGAATATTCTAACTCTGTACCGACCTCTCGAGATTTATCTAGAATCCAGTGATTGAAAAAAAATATTCTGCTCTATTAAATATGATATTTTAGACTCAATGGTATAGTTGAAATTTCCATCCCAGGTTATTTTAATGAAATAAGGGCACACACCTAAGGGCTATTTTTATCAATTTTTGGAAAATATACCAAAATAAGTTAGAAAGCCTCGAGATCAATACCAAAGTTCTCTCTAGCCTAAAATTGATGCTTCAGAGTTGATAGAACTATCAAAATTGGCATACTGGGTCGTTTGACTAAATTTTTTGCCCGATAGCCAATTCCTACTAGTGAAGGCTTTAAAATAAAAAATTATCCCTAAAAACCAAATGAACTACTCGGTAATTAAAATTTCAACTCTATAAAGTTATAAATGATTTGGGGAAGCTATAGAAAATGTCAACAGGTTGTAAATGAGTAAAAATACAAAATAACCTAGAGGCTCATTATATCCACCACAACTAGTGGTGGGTTAGAGGCCAACCTAGGGTCTACTGAGTTTTATTTCTTCGTTACTACTCAGGGAAACATTAGTTTTGATATTGGGATTAGGTTGTTGTTCACTATTTATAGTGCTCCCTTCATCTGCAGACTGAGTGGTACTGAGACAAAGGCATAGCCTTTAGCTGCGACACTCAAAGTTGAGGTACCTCTAACATCGGCAATTTTTCAAATGGTAGTTCTTTAATTGCTATGCCAATTGAGGAGTATATAATGTTGGGTAGATTCTTAATATTATCTTTGGCTAGGTTTTCTAGGGCATCGAGAAAGGATACTTATCAGTTCTTGGTTACTTAAGAGGATAGGCTCCATAATTTAGGCCTAGCTAAGAATCTTGGTGTGGATTATACTACTTTTTAGTTGGATTTGGTTGATCGACAATGGTGGAGGGATTATCTTGATTCTAGGCAATCGGATCTTCCTCATTGACATTGACTCAGTTCTTTGAGGTCTTATTATAGAAGTATATTCCTCGTAGACTTAAAGATTGACTAAGATACTATTTCTTAGATTGGAGGAGGTTTCCATGGTTATTCTAGATTATGAGGCTTGCTTTCATGAGTTTGATAGACATGCTATGTTTATGTAGCTGATTGAGTATGATATGGGTCCGATGTTTTTTTCGAAGATTGATACCTTTTTCTTTGTATAGCTTCATAGGGTTTGGTTGTACCTAGTAGATATCTTACTAAGGGTTTTAATCATGATTAAGTTATGGAGAAGATATATCACAAGTCCTAAGGAGACAGATATAAGAGGCCATAATATCAAGGTAATTTAACTAGGAGTCGGAGTGGATCATGATTTAGAGGTAGTATTTCATGGGTAGGTACCTTTTGCATTAACCTTATCAGCATCAGGGTTAATATAGTAGGCCAGTTTATGCTGCACTTTATATTACAAATATAGGTTAGTCTAGCTACAGTAATCTTCCTAACCATAGTAGTAGTCATCCTCTATGAGATTTATCTTTTGGGTACACTAGTCAAGGTGGTTATTCTAGGTCATTCAGATATTTTAGGTTCAGTACAATTCTTGGGGTATGTTATGATTGTGGAGACTTTGACCATTTCTCTAGAGAGTGTCCACAATGTGGGGCAGTTATTTCTAGATCTTAGAGTGTTTTGTCGATTAAGGCAGTGTTGCCTCTAGCTAAAGGTGGTATGCATGGTCATCGAGGTGGTACCTAAGGTGATCGTGGAGGTGCTCAAGCAGGTAGAACGGGAGATTGGTCAAGCACCCAGCCTGGTGGCAGGCAAGATTAATTGCATGTCATACTTGGTATACTCGAGGTAGAGTCTTTAGATATTGTCATTATAGATATAGTTTTAGTATACCATCAATTGACTTTTCCTTAATTTGATCTGGGATCCACTTATGCTTATCTATCTACTTTTAATACCCCATAGTTAGAGCTTGGAATTCTTTATTAATGTATTTATATGTATCTACTCCTGTAGGTGATTCTTTAGTAGTGGATTGATATTATATATCATGTGTTATGACTGTTCAAGAGTTTGATACTCAGGCCGATCTTATTGAATTAGATATGCTAGATTTCGATGTGATTTTGGGCATGGACTGGGTATCCCCCTATTATGCAATCTAAGACTATTTTTCCAAGACCTTTAACTTAAGCATAACTAGCATACCCTCGATTGTATGGTAGGGATTTATTACTTATGAGACAATAAGGATTATTTCTTATTTCTTGGATAGGATAAATATATCTAGGAGTGGTGAGTCTTTTCTCACATATTTATAATGTTAGTATGGAGATTCCCTCATTTGACTGTTTTTCTTTAGTTCATAAGTTTTCAAATGTTTTCTTTACTTATCTACTTGGTCTTCATATTGAGAGTGATAATCATTTATTATTTATCTTGAGCTAGAAACACGACTTAGTTCTATGGAACTTTACCATATGGCTCCTGCCGAGTTTAAGGATTTGAATTCTCAACTTCAGTATCTTTTGGATAAGGATTTTATTAGATCAAGCATTTTAATTTGGGGTGTTCCTATCTTGTTAATCAAGAAGAAGGATGGTTCTTTTCATATGTATATTGAATATAGGCATCTTAATAAGGTAACATTGAAGAATAGGTATCCTATGCCTCATATTACTAATATATTTGACCCACGTCAGGGAGAAATAGTGTTCTCTAAGATTGACTTAAGGTCCAATTACCCTCAGTTGAGGATTCAGTCTGAGGACATTTAAAAAATAACCTTTAATACTCTTTATGGTCATTACAAGTTCCTGGTGATGTCTTTTTGGTTGACTAATGCCCTAGCTACATTTATGGATTGGATGAACAACCATGTTCATACTTCATTTAGATTCCTTCATGATTGTGTTAATTGATGATATCTTTTTGTACTCGAGGAGTAGGAAGAAGTATATGCAACATTTAGGATTGTGCTCTAGACTTTAAGAGATAATAGGATTTTTGCCAAATCCTCAAAGTGCGAGTTTTGGCTTGAGTCAGGACATTCCTATGACATGTTGTATTAAGGATGGGATAATGGTGGACCCAGAAAAGATTGAGGATATTTTTGATTGGGCCATGCCTATATCTCCATGTAAGGTTCATAACTGTATTGGTTTGGCTAGTTACTATAGTCAATCATTGAGTGTTTTGCTACTATTATGATGCCAATTACCAGATTGACCTGAAAGAAGGTTTTGTACAAGTGATCTAAGGAGTGTGAGTCAATCTTTCAGAAGCTCAAGGGATTTCTTACTTTCTCTTCTATATTTGATCTTCTTGTTGACTGTGTAGGATTCACCATATATTATGATGATTCCAATGTTGGTATAAGTTGTATTATGATATAGTAGGGTTGAATTATTACTTATTCATTGAGGGATCTAAAGGTGCATAAGTGCAACTATCCCATTTATGAAATGCAATTAGTGGTGTTAGTTTTTGAGCTTAAGATTTGTAGGTAATATATATATGGAGTACATTGTGCATTTTACATGGATTATCATAGTCTTCAACATCTTATAACCCAAGAGCCTAATTCTATGCAGCATAGGTGGACAGAGTTTCTTAAGGATTATGTATCTCAAATCTATATTATTCGAGCAACACGAATATAGTAACAGATGCCTTGAGATGAAATGCAGTGAGTATGTATATCTTGGATTCTATTTCAATTTCTCAGAGGATATTGGTGTGGGACATCCAGTCCTTAGCCAAAATGATTATGCAACTTGATATTTCTGAATCTAAGAGTATTCTTGCTAATGTTGAGGTGAGGTCTACTTTACTTGACCAAATTCAGAGTAGGTAGCTTGAGGATATAAAACTTTGTAACATCTTTAATCAGGTGTTGACTGGTGAGTCCAAAAAGGATACCATAGATTCTGAGGGCATTCTAAGTTATATGTTTTAAGATTGGAGACTTGATGCAATCGATATTACATAAGGCTCACAGATCAAGATATTCTATTCATACTGTTATAACTTTGAGGCAACATTATTGGTGGAGTGTAATGAAAAGAGATATGACAAATATTGTAGCTCATTGCCTATTTGGTAGGCTGATTTAGAGATTACCCATTCCTAAGTGGAAGTAGGAGTGGATAACCAAAAATTTTGTTAGTGTTTTTCCTTACACCTCTCTTTGTTTCAGTGGTATTTGGGTCACTATATTTTGGTTGACCAAATCAGCATATTTCATTTATATGCAAATATCCTTTAATCCTTAAAGGTTAGCCCATATCTATGTTTGTAAGATAGTCTGCTTGCAAGGAGTGCCTATATCTATCCAAATGTCTTTCACTTCCAGCATCTGGAGAGATTTTCAAAAGGAGTTGAGTACTAAGGTGGATCTTATAATAACTTTTCACCCTCAGATCGAATGGCAATCAGAGTTGACTATTCAAGTTCTTGAGGATATGCTCCAAGCCTATGTTATAGAATTTTGAGGTAAGTGGGAGTATAACTTAGATTTGGTAGAGTTCTCGTACAATAATATATACCATTCGAGTATTAAAATAGCACCATTTAAGGAATTACATGGTTGACATTGTTGATCTCTAAGTAAATTATTCTAGACCTTCAAGATAAGATCTCGTGGTACTGACTTGCTTTAGGAGTCGTTGGATAAAGTCAAGGTGATTCAAAATAGGTTGAGGGCAGCTCTGAGTAGAAAAAAGGCTTACGCAGATCGTAGACTTTTTTCTTTGAGATTTGGAGTTGGAGACTAGGTGTTACTTCAAATATTGCCCGTGAAGGGTATGATGAGGTTTGGGAGGAAAGGAAAGCTCAGCCCTAGATATATTAGACCTTTTAAGATCCTTCACATAGTTGGAGAGGTGAATTATGAGTTATACTTACCCCTAGATTTTTCTCTTGTTCATCCATTTTTCTATGTTTCTATGGTGTGGAATCACATTCCTACTGAGTCTCATATTCTTTAATGGAACTCGGTGCAGTTGGCTGAGAGATTGACCTTCATGAAGGAGCTAGTGTTGAAATTAGCAAAAGATGTCAAACGGTTACACTCTAGAGAGATTACAACAGTTAAGGTTCAGTGGAGAAACCACTCAGTAAAGGAGGCTACTTCAGAGATCGAGAGTGAGATATGGGCTTAGTATCCTCACCTTTTGAGCTTTCAGATACATTCCAACCCTTTACTTTTACGGTCAAAAGTTCTTTAGTAATGGATATTATAATGACCCTCCAAGTTGTTTCCTAATTTTCCACACATTTTTGCTATTTAGAAAGTTTCTATAGCTGCACCAAGTCATTTATGACTTTCTAGATCTAACAGTTCAGTTACTGGAA
>NW_025858915.1:301556-306789 GCF_002878395.1 Capsicum annuum
CCTACCATGTTTGAGATGTTGAATAAATACATGAAGTATAATATCCCCAAATCATTACAATATGAACTAAACGTTACATGCTGCCGTTCCCTTATGCTTGAATGGTTTCCATGCGATTTCTATGAATAGTATATGTTGTCGGAATGCCCATGATATTAGAATATGAGATTTATGACTTGATTATAAGCATTCCTATTCATGATAGATATTATGATGACCATGTACTTCATGAAATCCCCCACTCATGTATTATGGATTTTTATTGATGGTCGTGTACTCAAGAAATTCAAGTTGTATCAGTTTCCTTCCATCGAGTCCTGGGGGTACTTGTAGCTAAAAAATATTGCTGTGTGCCTAGAGCCATGTCATGTTTTCACGATACTCTCAGTCAAGCCATGATCTATAGAATTCAGTTAGTCATGTGACTCAGGAAAATTTAGAAATCTCAGTAATCTTAGTAGTCCAGTAATCTCAGTAATCTCAGTGCTCATTAACCTCAGCAACCTCAGTATTCACATTCAATCTCAGTAACTTCAGTACTCTCAACCAGTCCTTTGAACTCAGTACATTCTGTCAGTCATTGGAATCCAGTAAACTTAGTTTAACTCTGCTAAATAATACCACTAGTATTAGTACAGTTAATCAGTATCAGTTCAGCTAATCAATTCAGTTCAGTTATTCAGTTTAGCTTAGTTATTCAGTTTAGTGTCCTTCAGATGGGAGTAGAAGTTAGCACCGAGTGAACCCAAGGATGGGAATTCACCCGCCAGTTCAGGGTGTGATTCTTAGTAGTCATCCTTATGTTCCAGAACTACGTAACCAGCGTAGGTTGAGACATCTTAACCCTTCAGATTATGGTTGATGAGGTGGCTTAACCTGTCAGTTTAGGGTTCCGACCATTCTCATTGAGTTCCCGCTAGATAAGGGTCACTCACAGGCGGGGCAGATATTGGACCCCAGCTTAGCCATAACAATATACATTAGGCACGTAGGTTAAACACTACTTCCCACAGTTTCAATTATAGATTTCAGGACTGTCAGCTATAGATACCCAGTCTCAGTAAAGAACTCACATAGTTCTTCAGATTTCAGTATATCAGGACTGTCAGATACAGTAAACTCAGAAATAGAATTGAACTCAGATAGTTTCCTTCAGATTTAAGGACCATCAGATACAGTCACTTATGCTATCAATAACAAATGTTATCAGAACTCATGTTATCAGTACTTAGCTTTGGGACTGTAAAATACAGTCAATCAGACTAATTCTTCATAATTTGAACTGTCAGAAACAATTATTCCTTTATCAGTAATATAGTATCAGTCTCCCAGTATTCAGTAATACAATATTAGATCCATCACTTATTAGTGATTTAGAATCAATATCAGTAAACTCAGTCTTTCAAAATCTCATTATTAGTACACTCATGTTGTTAGTATTTAGACTCAGTATTCAATATCTCCACGAGTTTAGTTACAGTTATGTATGTATGTATGTACTCTCACGTTCATACTAGTCAGTATTTTTCATGTATATAACCCTTTGGATTTATCCTACCTCACTTGTATACTCAGTACATTCAGACGTACTGACATATTTGTGCTATGATGCTCTTATGTTACACTATAGGTTCAGAGGCTTGAGCTCTAAATCAGCAGTAGATTCAAAGATCAGCAGTCAGAGTTAGACGTGAGTCCTCATCCTTCGATGACATGATGATTTCATTTCTATTTTAGTTTTCACTTTATTTTAGTAGTTGGAGTTAGTTGGGGATATGTCCCATCAACTCCTTATTCAGTTCAGTTAGAGGCTTTCGGACTAGATGTCAGAGTAGATGTTCAGACTTCAGTATTTATGTTCCTTTATGGTATTGTTATACAATATTTTTCAAATATGTATTAGTATTGAACCTTATGGACTTACAGTTCATTTTTCCATATATTTTAAGAGATATTATGCAGTTTACATGTACAGATATTAGTCATGGGTTAGCTTGTGGTCCTTCGGGGTCATGAGCACTGTGTAGCATTTCATTTCAGCAAATCGGGGTGTTACAAAATCATCTCCACATTAGTTACAATTTCAAGATAAGCACAAAATCCCAGAAAAGGTTAAATATATAAACCATGTTTCCAATTCTAAAACCATATCCTAGACCTAGCATTATATCATACTCACTCTATGAATTAGTTCAATCTTGGGAGAAGGCAATAGCATTCTAAAAGTTAAATAAGTATTTCACCTTACGGGTCAAAAACCCTCATCCAATACCCAAACTCCAATAATCACGACTAGGTCACTCTACCCATAATTAATCTTAACATTCACATTAATATGTAATATATAACGTGTATCATCTTGCGAAGAAAAGCAGATAAAAGCCTACCTTAAGGCCGAACTGCAAAACCTTTCATCATCCACCAAACGTCCATAATTACTTAATAATCCTAAAATTCCATAGCACTATAAAAATAATAATCTACTCATCAATACACGAATGACAATACCTATATTGCACCATTGTGCTTTAACTCTAAAAAAGACACCAAAAACCTCAAGTGGGTCCCATTTACAAAAATAACATTTCTGAGGTCAAACCAATGTTCACAAATGATCAAGGAATCATAACCTTCAAGAAATAGGTGTAAACTAAGCTAATTTGGGGCTAAAATAAGCTCTCAAGCTATTTGGGTTCTTGGGTCAAGAACCAAGAATTTCACCAAGAAAGGGATGAAATCTTACCTTAAATCCAAAGATATTAATGATAATAGATGTTAATTTCTACATCTTATTTTGATGATGATTAGCTGATGACATGGGATCAGGTTCTTTGGTTCTTCATGGAAATATAAGCTATCAAAAGGCTTGCATAGTTTTGTTGTCTAGTGTAACAAACTGCACAGGTGAGATGTGGACTAGTCAGGAGTCTTGGCCTAATCAGATTTCTACCCTAATCATTACTTCACTATAAAAGAAAAAGAATTTTTCTCAATTTATGAGTTTTCACAATTTGATAATTCAATAGTGAAATAGGCAAAAAATCAACCTTACAATATTGCTAAAGTTTTTGATTTCTTTATGTACTGAAAGAGTGAGTGTTCTTGAGTATAATCATGATTTGTAACTAAATTACTTGCATTATAATAGTAATGTTTTATTTGATTTCTTGAGAGTTCTTAGGTATAGTTACCTGAGATCAATATTGGTTAGAGTTAATCAGTGTTTAGGTGTGTTTTTGGCAGAGTTGTCAAGTTAGGTTTTTAATAGATTATTTCAAACTGGTGGAGCTTAGATTTATGTTCATTGGTGTCTGTAATCAAGATTTTGATTATAGTGGAGTGTTGAGGTGCTTGTGAGGGCAAGCTGTGGTTTTTCTTTCCTTGAGCAAGGGGTTTTCACGTTAAATCACTATGTTCTTTACTTTTCGACAAGGTTTTAGTTTTTTCAGTGCTTAACTATTTTATTGCCTCTGGCTGACTCTAAGGGACCTGGCCGCTCATAGTGTGGTGCAACCCACCCATGTTCCAATAATTGGTATCAGAGCTAGAACACTCTAAAAGGTTAACACCTAGAGTGATTTGGTTACTACGACTGCTCCACCTATTCTGTAAGAAGGGAAATCTACCACTAGACCACTAAGATTTAATCGGTATTTCTATGGGTGGTGCAAAACAAGTATGTATGACTTCATTATGGCCGATGACAATGATCTGATGTATGTAATTCTTGGTGGTCCTTATGTGCCTGTAAGAGAGGTCAAAGAAGAAGACATAACTAGAATGGTTGTAAAAAGCATGAGAGAGTATGATGATAAAGATAGAAGAAAAGCTTAGAATAATTATAAAGATAAGAAACTGCAAGTTTGTGGCATAGGGCATGTGAAAATGCTAAAGAAATCGGGGATTGTTTGAAAACTATTCATGAAGGAACTACTGATGTGAAAGATTAAAAAGTTGATATGCCGACTACTCAATATGAAACCTTCACTATGAAAGAAGGAGAAACTATACAAGAGATGTATACAAGATTCAATTCAATCACCAGTGAGTTGCATTGCTTAGGAGAAGTAATTCCTTTATAGAAATAGGTGAGAAAAATTTAGGGGGTTCTGCCTAAAACCTTGGAAATCAATATGGATGCTATCACTAAGGTAAGGAACCTAAAAAATCTCATTATAGATGATCTTCTTGGTAATCTGAATACACATGAACTCAAGAAGCAGCAAGGAATAGAGAAGAAGGAAGTAAAAAGAGAAAAATCTCTGGCATTGAAGGATTCTAAGTCAGATTTAAGTGAAGAAGACATTGATGTTTCCTATTTGGAAAAAATGATTGTTAGATTAATGAAGAAAAGTGGTCAGTTTTAAAGTAAAGAAAGCAACAACAAAAAGAGAGGCTCTATTGAAGTTTGTCACAAATGTTGAAGTCAAAAACATTTCATCAAGGACTTTCCAATGCACAAAATGGATTAATAGAAATACCTCAAGGCTAGAGGTGACAATGGTAAGGGAAGGGACTAGGTCCCTGTAAAATCAAGAGAAAGGCTGCAACTAATTTTGTAGTTAAGCAGGCCTTATTTGTCTAGGGGGATTATTTCATTGAATCTAAAGAAGGTGCAAAACATGAAGATGTTTCTATGCTGGATGTCGAGAGTGATAAAGTGACTTTTTACTCCTTTTTGATCTCATAGAAAACACTGAAGATGAGGAAGAAAATGAGGCAATCCTCTTTCACATTAGAGAAAACTTAGAAAACTACTCTGCTAGAAAGATAAAATTTTTTGCTAATGTATTGATTGATTCTATGTGTGAACTGACTGCTGAGAAAAATTCTAAAAGAGAAGACAAAGAATTAGGAGCTTGAACTAATTGCTTTAACTCTCCAGATATCAAAAACTTAGGAACAAGTTACTAAGATAAAATCTAAAAATTAGAGTTTAGAGGGCCAACTGGAGAAAGTAGGTAATATTGATGATAAAGAGAAAAGAGTACTCTAGAATATAAAGTAGAAGATCAGGATTTTGAATTTATTTCTTTAACTCTCCAAATATCTGAAATCGAGGAACAAGTTTGATGTTGAGTGTATTTATGCACTTTAGTGTTGCTACCCTAGCTTATTTAGATTTGTTTAAAGGACAATTCATGTGATTTATGTGTTAATAATTATACAAATGAGCACATAAATGTTTAAGTATGTGATTAAAATGTTTAAAGGTGTTTTCAAACAAGTTTGG
>NW_025858915.1:309789-327566 GCF_002878395.1 Capsicum annuum
GTCTGACATATGATATGAATGATGAGGAAAGTAACAAAATATTGGGTGGAATTTAAACTGAAATAGCTGATAATAAGTAATAATGGGAACAACAACAACAGTGACTGAAAAACTCACCGAATATTGAAAATATGTCTGACTGTCTGAAAGCCTATAAATCCTACTAAGTTATTGGGACAGGTCTCCAACTAACACTGACTAACTAAAATATAATGAAATGGTTACAAAAATAATTAACAACTAGTTCTCAGATGATAAGGACTCACCATGACTATTTTTGAGTGGAACGGGAATGAGATAGGAGTGATTCAGATACAAAACATCAAAACCTATATTATAAGAAAATATAACACAAAAAAGTATGCGATCAGTACTTTGAATGTAATGAGTATGCGATATGGGAGACTAACTGATATATATATATATATATATATAACATGTACCTTATGAAAACTGAATATCTAAAAACAAGGTCATGCAAGACTAATCTAAAATATAGTTGAACGTGAACTAGAACTTGTTGGAGCTAACACTAACTGACATACCCCAATCTTAGAAAATAAGTTCTAACCTATAGCCCTAGTTGGAAAGATGCTAGTACTTGCCAAGGGTACCAACACTGGATGGCGTGGATCCACTAAACTAATTTTCCGAATGACAAGGGTTTCCTGCCTAAATTGATAGAGGGATCTCTTTATAACCTATGGTGGTGTCGTTCTAGAACTTAGAGACTGCTACTAAATGTCTCTACCTAAATGACGGGGAATTTGCTATCCCTATTAATGTTGATTATAGTAGGGAATGTTATGAATAATGCACATAATTTCAATAATTGACCATTATACAGGAGTTCATAACTCTTGAACATATGGAGACAAAAATCTCATTGAGAACATGTGTTCATGGTTCATACTCAAATAAACTAAAAGTGTTAAGCAAAACCCATATTTGACCTAGAACCCAAAAACAAGAAAAATGGATTATACTTGAAAATTGAGGAGTTCTTGGGACTCAATAGGTGGAAAGGACCCATTGATGAAATCCCACATACATGAAAGTAGATTTCCTTGAAGAATTTCTTGTAACCTGTGCTTGAAACTGAGGAACCCTAGTTCCGATCTAAGAATAGAAAGTCATTTTTTTTATTGTGGATGGAGTTTATGACTTAATGAGGAAACTGAGGAATTTTAGGCTTATATTTCATCCTTGGGGAAACCTAAATGACGTGGTTTAGGAGTTAGAAGGTAGGGAAAAGACTAAACAACCCTTTTTAAAACGTACAGGAGAATACTGGCTCTAGTTATCGTAACTTAGGTAATAACTTTTTACATCTGGTCATGAGTCATTGTCTGAATCATGACTTTAGGACCTAAGTTCTTGGGTACCCACTATTATCACAATGAATCCTCTCCAAATGAATCATTAGTTCTGATAACAGGTCATAAAGGGGAGCCATTATCAGGGACTTGACTTTTAAATTTCTCACTGTTATGGCAACAGGTCCCCATAACGACTTGTTATGTCTGATAATGAGTCATCGCTGGACTTGTTTTCACCGGGCCTAACTCTAAGATTCCTCATTTTTATGGAAACAACTCACACACAATGACTCATTATGTCTGGTAACATGTTGTTGCCAGAGTCGTTATCACTAGCAGTTTAGTTGGTCATCAAGCATATATTACTGAACTTCTCACTATACTACAAGATCAAGGCGACACTGGTGACATTGGAAAGCTTATCCAATAGCCTACCTCATGTAGGATCTAGAGGTAAAAATTTTGGGGTATTACAATGCCTCCTCTTTATGATCATTGGCCCCGAAATAAAACTAATTAAGATGAAACATTTTGTGAAAACTGAGGTTTTGCATTGAACTCTTATGTTCTGAACCATGAATTTATATCTGAATCTGGGAATAATACATGGACTAAACAAAACTCATGAATTCATGCCATGACATGAAAATAGCTGGAAGGCTTGCGATAGAAATGAAATAATTAATTAATTAAGGAAAACTTTTACCTCAAACTGAAACTAGGTTCGAGAGAAAGAGGTGGGGGTACTTGGTCTATCATATCAGCCTCAGTTTTCCAAGCATCTTACTCACATGACACCTCGGGAGCACCTCCTCTACGTCACATGGTGCTTTGGATTATGAATAGCCCCATGCTAACCCATGATATTTATTCAACATAGATCTTACATGAAAAGTGAACTAACATGTATAGAAACTGAAGGTAAACAATTCCTTATCCTAATGTAAATCTTTAACTTTGGAACCTTAAAAAAACTCTTTAAACTTAGAACATACCCAGTCTGACAAGCCTCTACTTCTAACTAGAGAGCCACTGAGATAGACCCCAGCTAACTTGAACATAAACTAAAATCAAAGATCTAACATAACTTTCAGCAATAAACATAAGTATGATAAACTGGGTCCTCGAACTATGAGGACTCACCTACAGTTAGGATGCAGGATATGATGCTCGTGATCGATCGTGCTACTGGAAATTAGAACCAGAACCTACATTATAAGACAATGTAGCACACAGACATATATGTAGGTCAGTACTTCAGGAATGTACTAAGTTGTGGGGGTGAATGCACAAATAAATCAAGAGCTCTCTATATATGTGTACTTTAAAATAATGCATGCTAAGCCTAAATGACTCAACTTTGACTTGAGTAAAATTAAAGACTACAAAATCATAAAACATGGATATTGAAGTATATGAATAAGCTTAGTGAGCCATAACATTTAGTTTCTAAAATTCTTATATTTCTTTTTTTCTTATGGGAGATTCTTCTAACTGACATAAACTATGTGAGCTAGCATGGAGTCCAATGTCTTACCAAGTTGGCGAGAGTTGCTCCACCCTTACCATTATAATAGAACCTTAAATTAAGTGATCACTGAACTTAACCCATTTTAGGACCTAAACTACTGTGGCTCATAGTTTCCAGGAATTTAGGATACGCTTATCCACATTCCCTTCTCAGTGCTAAATACTACTCCGAGAATACATATATGCCCATACTTACAAAATCAATCTTAAAATAGCATAAGCATTTATAGACTAAAAACTAGTTATGCTTCTTTTTATTTTAAATCATTATCAAGATGAACACTTGTGGATTTAATATCTTATCTTTAGATCAAAGGATCAAGCTTTCTTGAATCATGCTATATTGCATATAAATGGAGCTTAAAAACCTTAGACTATTTTGAATGCTTAATACTTCATCTTAAATATTGAAACTCTTACTTTCTTTCATAGCACATATAGCAAAATGTTAGGCTCAATACACATATAGAAATATTTCATCAGTTTCTGAATCAAAGTAATGAAATTCACATCACAATATCAATCTTAAAGTTCAAAACATAAATAGTTGTAACCCTTATGCATATTTAGCCTTTAAATCATAAGAGAAAGTTATAGTTCAATGTATGACAATTCGGGGAATGAACCCTAATGTAAAATATGTAAATTCAACTTAAAAATCATGCTTTTCGGGCATAAGGATATAATATTAACCTTGCTCATTACCACACATACCTAGAATTGCTCGACTTGTGAAGAGGACTTAAACTTTGAAACATGGTAGATGACATGGTAAGAGAACCCTAATGTTGTTATTCTTGAAGATGGAAAGAGAAGAGATGTTGTTAATCAACTGAAAGATAGGCGAAAATAATGCATCTCTTAGGTTTTAAGTCGAGGGTTTGGATTAATAAGAGGGGAAAAGACAAAAATATCCCTTAACTAAACTTATAGAAATTTGACCACCAGGCGTCACAAGTCAACTTACAACTCGTAAGGTGTATATATGACTTAGCCTAGCAACTAGTAAGCTTTGCAGTGCTAAGGATTGAACATAGTGGTCAATATATGAGTCATATCCTATGACTCATCACATCTCTATATGACTTGTATCAGCCTCTCATAACTTGGACAAAGACTTGGGCGGATCTATACTGTTTACCTTAAGACTTCACTTCATACGACTCGTAACATCCTATGATGATTCTTAAGGTCAAATCATAACTACAATAGAATCCAACTACTACACATAACCTTACCTATGACTTACAACTTACAGCATGTATGGTATATATACAACTTAAAAGGATGACACATAAGTTGCATAGTGACTTTTAGACACGGGGTATACACCTCAACAAACTAATTTCTCCACAGAACCTTAACTAAAGAGACTTCTGCATTTCTCAACTTAAGAACCTAATGATCGAGGATCTTAAGTGGGACCTCTTAATAAGAGAGGCTACATTCCATGCCAATCCTTTCTAAAGTAACTAAGGATATTAAGTCACCAATGCATTTTCTCAACAAGGAGACATGGAAGACTTGGTGCATTGTTGCTAACTCTGTAGGCAAGTCCAAATCATAAGCCACTTTTCGATACCAACTGTAAATATTATGGGGATCAACATTGTGGGAACTAAGCTTACCTTTCTTACCAAACCTCTTTTCGCCTTTCATGGGCAAAATTTTTAAGTAAACAAAATTACCAAGACCAAAGTCAAGCTCCCCCTTCATCACATCTGCATGGGATTTTTATTGACTTTGGGTAGTATTTAACCTTTCTTTAATCTGCTAAACTTTTTCCATCACCTCATGCACTGAATCTTGCCCTACCAAAGTAGCTTTACAAACTCAAACCAATCAATATGAGATCGACACCTCCTACCATACAGAGCCTCAAATGCAGCCATCTAAATACTTGATTGGTAACTATATTTTAAGCAAACTCAGTCAAATGCAAATGTTCATCCCAACTACCTTTGAAATCAATTACACATGCCCTCAATATGTCGTTCATAGTTTAAATTATCCTGTCTACCTGTCCATGAATCTGCGGGTGGAAAGATATACTAAGATAAACTTGGGTACCAAGAACCTTCTAAAAAGAGTTCCAAAATTAAGAGGTAAACTAGGTACCTTTATCTAAATTAATGATCAAAGGGACTCCATGAAATTTCACCAACTCCCTAAGCTAAAGTCTAGCATAATTTTTGGTTGAGTCAAAAGTATTAGCTGGGAAGAAATAAATTTAGTCATTCCGTCCATAATAACCCAAATAGAGTCATGTTGCCAACGAGTACAAGGCAAACCTATAACAAAGTCCATATTCACCACCTCCCACTTCAAAGTGGGGATGCTGAATTCCTAGAGCGTACCATTAGGCCTCTAGTTCTCAACCTTAACCTGTCGGAAATTTAAACACTTAGCCATGAATTCTGCAATATCCTTTTTTATGTCACTCTACCAATAGAATTCCCGCAAAATGTGGTACATCTTAGTGGCTCCTAGGTGAATAGAGTATAGGGAACCATGAGCTTTCTCTAACATCCGCTGCCTCAAACTATCCACATTCGACACACATAACCTTCCCTAACAATGAAGACACTATCTCCCCCTTAGGAGAAAACCTCAACCTCCCAAACCCAAACTTCTTACTTCAATTAAAGTAAAATAGGGCCATTGCCTTGCTTTTTCTTTATCGTGACAACAAAAGAAGATTTCGAGCCATTCTAAACCCAAACACCACCTTCGGCTAAATCAACCAACCAAAATCCTAACCTAGCAAGCCAATGAACTTCACAAACTAACTATTTCTTACCATCTTCAATGTGTGCATCACTTCTTAAAGACAATCAGCTAAGGGAATCAGGCAGAATATTGCTCTTACTCGAATGGTACAAGACACTCATATCATAGTTCTTTAATAACTCTAACCACATTCTCTAAGTGTTAAATATTTTTAGGCAAAGACATACTAAAGTCTTTATGATTAATGAACACATCGACATAGAACCTATAAATATAATGCCTCAAAATTTGTAATGCAAAAACAATTACTGCCAACTCAAGGTCATGAGTCGACTAATTCTTCTCATGTTATTTGAGCTGCTTAGAGGCATATGATATAAGCTAGCCTTACTACATTAAGACACAACCCAAACCAACTATAGAAGAATCACAATATACCCTTAAACCATCTAAACCTTCTGGTAAAGTCAAAACTAAAGTAGAGGTGAGACGAGTTTTAAATTCCTAAAAACTCTTTTTATATGAATCGATCCACTTGATTTTGACCTTCTTTTGAGACAATATAGACATGGGAGAAGCAATATAAGAAAACACCATAACAAATTGTCTGTGGTAACCAGCTAAACGAAAGAAACATCTGATATTTGATGGTGAGATGGGTCTAGTTCAGTTTCTTACTGCTTTAGTCTTTTGTGAATTAACTCTAATGCCTTCACCAGAAATAATATAACTAAGGAAAGCTAATGATTTCAACCAAAATTAACACTTTTTGAACTTAGCAAATAACTTGTGATACTTGAGAGTTTATAAGACAAATCTCAAATGGTCTGCATGCTAACCCTCACCACAAGAATAGATGAGAATGTCATCTATAAAGACTATAATGAACATGCCCAAGTACTACTTGAACACCCTATTCTTTAGGTCTATAAAGGATACAGGAGCATTCATTAGTCCAAATAAAAAAACTACAAATTCAAAGTGATCATACTGAGTTTGGAAAGCTTTCTTTGGAATGTCACATTCTCAGACTCTGAGATGATAATAGCCAGATTTGAGGTCAATCTTAAAGAAAAAATTATCACCCTAAAGTTGATCAAATAAGTAATTATACTAGGGATGGGATACTTATTCTTGATTGTGACTTTGTTCAGCTGACAGTAGTGGATGTATATTCTGAAAGAACTGTAATTTTTGTGTATGAAAAGAATTGGACCACCACATAGAGAGATACTAATACTAATAAAACCCTTTTATAGGAGATATTTAACCCGTTTCTTCAAACTTGATCCATTCAATCAGGTGGAACTGAGGTAGGCAGGTTATCTAGAAGGAGATCTATTTTAAAGTCTATTTCCTTATCTGGAGGAACTTAGGGTAGGGAGAACTTGTTCACTATTAAACTAACTCAAAACTCAAAATATTAAACCTTGAGTCCTTGACTCAAACCAAATAATAGATTCACCCCTTGGAGATCATTTTTCTTACCTTAAAAAAAGAGATGAGATAACCTATAGGCACTGAGGTACTACCTTCCATTCTAAGACCAGCCCATTTGAAAACTAAAACTGGACAATTCTATTCCTACAATCAAATAAGGCATAGAAAAAGTGGAGACAATCTATTTCAAGAATACCATTAAAGTCTATCATGTCTAACTTTACAAGGTCGATTGAGGTGACTTTCTAAGATACTTTGAATTGGCAATTTTTATATACCTATCTTGCTATGATAGAACTACCAACTATACTAGATACTGAGAAGGGTTCTACAAGGACTTATGGACTGACACCAAAACCAACTTCTATATAGATATTCACAAAGAAAAGTATGGATTTGAGATCTAACAATGTATGCACATAAATATGAAAAACTTGTAATGTACCAATAACACAGTAGGAGAACCCTCATGATCCTAGAGAGCTTGAAGGGTATACAACCTGTTCTAACACTACCCACTAGTCGTACCAAAAGTGATACACTTCTAAGTTAGGCGACTGGCTAAAACTGCTAAAGAGGTTTTGTCTAGCTCTGTGGATGATCATTTCAACCTATCTACATAATTGTTGGGCACTCTCTTATTCTGTGGCTTGACTTTCCATACCTAAAACAGGCATAACTTCTATCGATACAATCACCCTTGTGGTTCCTACTATTTCTCTTACAAACCAAGTTGATGTGTCCACTATTCAAACTACCTGGGACTTAGAGCTTGGCGCTCTATCTCCATTACCCTTTTTGAACTTAGGCACCGAAGAACTAGCAGATGATGGGGCTGGAGAAAATGACTTTTGGCGAAACTAAAAGTGATTCCCATTGTCGAACACGTGTTGAGAGAAATCAAAGAGACCAATTCTGGAATTTTTATTCTCCTTTTCCCTTTCCTTGATTATCTCGTCATCAATATATTAAGAATGGACCATTAATCTAGAAAGATCTATGTCCTTAAGAAACATGGTCATCCTACATTCCTTAACAACATCCTCAGAAATAGTAAACATAAACCTACTCATCCAGGGCCAAGAATCAACCACCAGAGACAAAGCATACCTTGCTAACTGATTAAATTTAAGTAAATACTCCTACAAACTCATACTACCCAGATTCATGTTGATAAACTCCTGCGCTTTGGCTTCTCTTAATTAAGTGTGAAGAAACTATCCAAAAATACAGTAACAAACTTATCCCACTCTACAGGCCTTGTATTGGCACCTCTATCCTCCTCTTACTGCTTAAACTAAATATGATCCACTGCTGGTAGTTGATAAGTAGACAAATTAGCACTCTCACTCAAAGTGACACCCATGATCTCTATCATTTTCTCAACACTGTCTAAGAGCTCCTGTGGATTATCCTCAGGAATAGACCCTAAGAACACTGGGGGATTCATTCAAATTTTAGTTGCCGCTGTATTCACTGTTGGGTTGGCTGGGGAAACAACTTGCTGGTTATTGTGAGTAGCCATAGGTTGGGCTAATACTGTAAAGGCATCCTTAAATTCCATAAAAGAGAACTACTCATTAAGAGGGTCTTCTTGAACTGGCAGGGGTGTTAGATGATCCCCTTTTCTCCTTATGTTATCCCTTTTGGGAAGCATTTTTTATAAAGAGGTAGAGGACGAGTTAGAAGAAAAAGATTAATAGAGCTGTCATGACCCCAAATGAAGTGGGTCTTGATGGCACTTGTTGAGGCAAACCTTGACAAGTAAACTTATCACACAAACTAATAAAAAAGAAATGGTACTTATGTTCTAAGGTAAGGCTTCTAGAATGAAGCTGAACCATATAGGTATAATATTTAAGGAAAGAAACACAGACAATAACAATATCATAACTCCCAAAATGTAATGTCAATAGTGTAAGAACATATCTAGTACAACTTAAATCTAAGTAAGATACATGAGGTATCCACAAAAAGATAAACTATATCTTTGAAATACAAGTAATTAAATAGTATGCTAAAGAAATGTAGTAGAAGATATACAGAAACTTAAAAACTTACCACTACCTTGAGAGCTCTAAAATTGCCTGAACCAAGCAACGTGGGCCATACCCAACCCATAAGTTGCATTGAAAGGGCACACTAGGGGATAATATAGTCCAGTTTTACTTAGTAGGTATCATAGGCTGACCGAGCATAGTAGAAAATAGAATATACAAAATATGCACTAAGGGCACGTTACTTGTGATTAGAAAATGTCCCATAACAATAGCCCACACTGCTTCCACTAAGGATTCTATAATATCCACATATAACACAGTATAACACCATAAAGGAATCAATACAAGTATACTCTTATACCACATTTAATCAAACAATAGAGAACAATATATACAGGAGCATCAAGTAGAATATACAATCATATCGCAAGCAAAATAAAGTAAACAAAATAAGAATGATGATAATGTTGATGCTGATGATGATATAATGTATGAGGTTTTTGCACGACCTCCGAGACTGTTGCATAGTTTTTGTATGAATCTATGGAGCTAAAGCTACAAGACGTTGTACCCATGAAGGGTTTTATAAGATGTCATATTTTCTATCATAAAAAGGTGTGCCAATATTTCTTAGTTTTTACAAAATGGTACCATTGTTTCATGAATGATTATTAGGATGCAATTGTCACAACCAACCACAATGAGTATTCCCACAACCAACCACAATAGGCATTTCCTCAACCAACCACTATACCATTATGTGATCCAAATATCCACTCATTATTTTCAACCCTTCATGAAATCCAACATAATTCATATGACAATAGAGTATGAATACATCCCAACACACAATTGGTACCATAACCCACCTTTTAATCAAATAAAATACAATTATCATAATGTACACAAGGTTATCAATATCACATAGTACCCTACACAGTCATACATAGCACATAATATGTGGAAAACACCACATAAAATTACATATAAGCCCCACATGAGCAAAATAAATAAGATAGCCATTTTTTCATGATTAGTCTCCATACCCTTATCATGTATTTTGTATAAGTATTAACTAACCAGCCCAGTCTGAAAGAAGTTAATCCATAACCTACCTCAAATATCAAAATTTGAAATAAAAAGCCTTTAATCCCAAAGCCTGAATCCTCACAAACGATCCCGAAATAAAATAAAACATGAAAATATATAATCTATGCATCAAAAGAAAGTCAATGATACCCATATATCCTATTTTCTAGTCAGGGTCAAAATGGATCCCCAAAATGGGTTATCAAAAATATAGAGCAAAATCGTAACTTTGTTTCAAAAATATGAGCACTATATACTTAGCAATCTACAGCTGAAAACCTAAGTAAAAGAGGTCCAAATCAAAGAAAAACCATTTACAAGATTTATTGGATAAAATCTTTGATATTGATTTTAAAGATCAAGGATTAAAGTTGTTTTGAAGATTAAGTTGAGGAAAAACTAATAATTATTTGATTAGGACATTTATTCCAGTGAAAAGGGGTAGAAATCGGGCTTTTACATTGAAGAAATACAAATTTGGGCCTTCCAAGACAAAATCCCCAATATCAACTTTCAAATCCATATTAAAACAAGAATGTTATGATATAGATTAAAGAAATTAAATGAAAAAGGTGTTTCAGAGCTTACCCAATCTTATAAGTGGAGAAAATAAATCAAAATCATGAAACCCTAAGTTCTAAATCTCAAAAATGGTGAAAATGGCAAAAATACAGGTATATATATACCCAACTATCGTGATTGCAGAACAGGATCACCATTGTAAAACCTAGATTGATATAGGTATTGCAATCATGAAAGGTGTATTGTGATCACGACACTTTGTCTACTGCCCAATCGCGATTGCGGGTGCACCAACTGGGACTTGGTGAATTTCCAACTCTCTATAGGCCTAATGTGCTATGTAAATATAGCACTTACGATGCTTAAAACTTTTGATAGATATGATGGATTTTGGGTATGTTTTGAAGAAAAACTTAGTTTTGGATGCGAAGTTCATGAAAAAAGTGAAAATGATGTTTTTGGATACTTATGTAACCAATCTTGGATATTTGTGATACTTTCCATATTGTACGTGAACAATGCATATGATGAAAGTTGAATATTTAAAGCTTAGCTACAAGTGTTGAAAGGCTTGATACTTACCTATATCAATATGTGGACCACATGTAACACATATGGTCTTTATGAGACTAAGGTAAGTACTGGAATTGAAGATCTAGAGAATCCAAAGAGTGAAATATCTAGCACATCTGGTTCGCATATAGGGAAAGCATATGTCAGAAGTCCAAAATCTTAATAGCAAAGTTGCAAGAATTTTGGTCTAAGCATGAGAGATGGCCATATGAACCCATCCTTAGCCCTAATATGACACATACACCCAAGTCCAAGCCGCATGTGGACACCACATGTGGTCATTGACCCTTCTTTTGTCCCTTTTCATCCAGGATTTGATTTTAGGGTTTCCTCAGGTACTATAAATACCCCTTAAGTGCTTTTAGTCAAAGTTAAGCACTCTTTATTTTAACAATTATATTTTTATTTTGAGATTTGATTTTGTTCTTAGAAATTCTTGTATTGATTTTGGTTGATTCATTTAGTTATGATTTTGGGTTTTTACTTGTGCTTATTATGATTTCATCTTATGTTTTCCATCATGAGTGTTATTGATACTTCATAAGCACGAGCGGATTAAAACCCTTAGCTAGGGTTATGGAAACCTATTGGACTGTCAAAGTAGGGGAAATGCAATTGTTGTTCTAAACCGATATCGATACATGCATTGTATTATCTTTACTTTAATAGATATCTTAATGGTTGCAAACATTAGGATCCCACCTAGATTATTGATACTTTCTTGAAAAGATGAGTAGTGGCTAGGAAAAGGTAATAACAACAGTAATTTGATGTTTAGCTATCGATCCACATTACTACGTATTATCAAGGTAAGATGGTTAGCTGTCATCTAATGACTAGTAACTCAAAAGTTAATAGTTAACTGGGATAAAGATAAAGGTTAGTAATGCGACTTCCTGAGATTCAAAAGGTAAAGAATGAGTAGATGGATTTCACCCTTTACCTTTTGAGTGTCAGGATGTCTCCTTACTAACCCTTATCTTGATCCTAGTTAACTATTACCTTTTACATCTCTAGTGTTTAGTTTAAAGCTAACTATCTTGCTTAGATAATACTTGGTAGCATGATTGACAACTAAACTTCAAATTACCGTTGTCATTATATTTTCCTAGTCATTACTGCTCTTTTAGAGTAAGTATCAATCATCTAGGTTGGATACTAATGCTTACAACTGCTAAGATATCTATTAAAGTAAATATAATACAATGCATGTATGGGTATCGGTTCAGAACTACAATAGCACTTCCCCTACTTTGTCACTCTGCCAGGGTTTCCACAACCTTAGATAAGGGTTTTGGCCTTTCATGCTTGTGAAATAATCAATAATATTCATGATGGAAAGCATAACATGAAATCACAATGATCACAAGAAAAATCCAAATCCATAATTCAATTAATCAACAGAAGTCAATACAAGAGAATTCCAAGATAAAAATCAAAATATGTTTGCAAGTATCAAGAGTGCATAACTTCTACTAAAAACACAAATGGGTATTTATAGTACATAAGG
Organism: Capsicum annuum; assembly: GCF_002878395.1. NCBI lineage: Eukaryota > Viridiplantae > Streptophyta > Magnoliopsida > Solanales > Solanaceae > Capsicum > Capsicum annuum. The sequence goes on from NW_025858915.1 coordinate 322,503, forward strand.
AGACACTAAAATCAACACCCAAATGAAAAAGGACAAAAAATAGTTGTTGATCATATGTGGTATCCATATGCAGCCTGGCCTAAGGGGCATGTGGAACATATGGCCTGATTCTGGCGGCGTGTGGCCACCATATATGCTCAGACCAAAATTCCTGAAACCTTGCTCTCTGGATTTTGGACTTGTGACATATGCGTTGCCGACATGCAGTCCACATGTGCTATATGCGGTATACATGTTGACATAAGTAGGTGCCAAAAGTTTTTTCTTAGCTCTTTCACTCTCTAGATTCTCTAGATCATCAATTCCAGCTCTTACCATATTCTCATACTGAAAATATGTGCTACATGTGGTCCAATGCAGACATAGGTAAGTGCTAGGTCTTCTAACACTTGAAATCAAGCTTCAAATCTTCAACTTTCATCAGAAGCTTTGGTCACGTACAATATAAAAAGTGTCAAAAATACCAAAGATTAGTCAAATAAGTAGCCAAAAACACCAATTTTCACCTTTTTCACGAACTTAGCATCCAAAACCTAGTTTCCTACAAAACATACCCAAACATATCATATTTAAAAAAAAAACAACCTAGGAAACTTGCATAGTTTCATAGCTTTAAGTGTCGAAAGTACGATATAGTCAGTCTCTAGACAGTATTTTCAAAATATGAATCCCAACATTCATACAAAAAATACTATCAACCTTTCTTCTAAAGCAACTCAGATTGCTAACATAGAAAATAATCTTCAAAACTAGAGTATTCCAGAAGAATCTTTTAGTACGATTTATCAAATCAGAAAATTTAGTTTTTTCAAAAAACATAATATCAAGACCTCTGAGTCTACTGTTGCTATCAATAATTCTTTGGAAATTATTCAACTTCTCTATGACCTAGACATAAACCGATTTAAAAATCAGTTCAATTATCTACATATCGGCCTCGTTCAGGTGGCCATAAAGCCACTTTTTAGACAAGGTCTAGACATCCCTGTCTGTGCTATACTAAGAGATGCTCGTCTATTAAACTTCGACGATTCACTCTTAGGAGTCATCCAAAGTAACCTCGCCGATGGCCCGGTATACTTTAATTGTTACCCAAATTTCTCAGTAGACATTAATGATCCTAACATCATGGATGTTTTAACTCTTAATGTTAAAACAAAGAACATGAACAGTAAGGATAATACTAGAGAAATTACGATAATATACAGAGTATACTATCGACTGATGGGTACAACTCTAGCGCCCCAAGATAGATTTACAAGTCCTATGGGTGTCACCACTCTTATGGAGGCCAATAAGGACAGATCCAATGTCTTTGTCCCCAAGCCCTTGGTTTTGGAAGAAGTCATCCATAGCAATGAATGGCATTTTGATGCTATCACCCAACCACTTCGTGCCTATCCCAAAAAATCTCAAATACAATGAGTTGTTCAGCATCCTGATGGCTCGATTGATTTAAAATTCCTAGGCTTTGACACTCCTCATAACTCTTCGTTTCGACGGTCTGTCTCACATCGAGCTTCCACCTCAAAAACCCAGGAGGGAAGTGAAGAAAATGATAATGACAAGGGCAAGGTAAGAGGAGTCGACTTCTCTGGCCCCGTCCCGAAGGTTTATTATCAACCACCCACTAGGGTCCATGAGTCCCTAGAAACTGAAAATCTTTATGATCCAGGCAGTCCAACAGCCTCAGCTATGGAACCTCCCTCTTTCATATCCCGTCAGAATATTAGGACTGACCTTAGCCTACTCGTCATCAAATCTGATGACGAGTATACACCTGACCTTAAAGCTCTCGAAGCCCGATGGTACCTACCTAAAGACGCTCTAAAAAGGAAATGGTACACCAGTACCTATTCTAAAGAGCAGCAAAAGGAGTTTGGTCGGCTATGGATAGCCGATATGAAGAGACTCCGATGTGACATAGAGTTCTTTCGATGGTTTGAATTCACAGGAAGAATGGAAAATCAGAATGAATCCCTTAACGTTATCATTAACAAATGGTATACTCAGAGTAACAAGATAATTGAATCAGTTACTCCTCCTCTTGAAGGGATAAAAATTCCTCATTCCAATGAAGTCCTCAATGCTTCACCCTTCAAGAAAAAGCATGATAGGCCTCTATCCACTCCTATCAATAGAGACCTCGACAGGATAGTTGAACAAAACAACTATACTAATGAGGTCCTTCACACTATCTCCCGGCAAATAGGAGATACCAAAAATTCTATACTTCCTTTTAGTCCCCCCGCTCCTGAGAAAGGAACTTCGAGTCCTAATCCTATAACCAATCCCATCTTCAAGATTCCTGAATTCCAAAAGGAGAAATTTCCAAATCTCAGCGATGATTTCAAGGTTTCGGGAAAAATCTTGGAACAAATCAATGACAAACTTTCTAGGTTTAAAATCTCTGAGAAAGCTGAGTCCAGCAATCAGAAAGCTGAGTCCAGCAACCAGAAAAACACTCTTTCTAAACTTACCAGTGATCGTTTTTCTACTAAGAAAAACTATTACAAAAAACCTTCTCCTCCAGACGTTCAGTTTGAAGAAAATCCCTACCTTTCAACCTTCAACCATGATGGTAGAGGAATAACCGAATGGAATGTTGACGGTTTGGCTGAACACCAAATCTACAACAAACTCCATGAAATGGGCGTTTCTATTACCGCATACAAAATCAGAGGAGCCACGGATAAAGAGGCTGCTACCATGATCGTATCAGGCTTCACTGGTACGATAAAACATTGGTGGGATAACTACTTCACCGATGATGTCAAAAACCTGATCTATGGAGCCACCGCCGTAGAAACAGTAGTTAAGACTGAAAATGGCCAAGAAATTCTTGAGCAAGTAGCAAAAGAAGACGCTTGTGCCACTCTCCTATACAATATAGCAAGACATTTCATAGGAGAACCCAAATTATTCCAAGATAGGAGTCTAGAAATCCTCAATAATCTCACCTGCAAAGACTTAGCAGACTTTCGATGGTACAAAGACACCTTCCTGGTAAAGGTCATGATCCGACCTGACTGTAACAACGATTTCTGGGAGGAACGATTCATTAGTAGTCTCCCTTCTCTCTTCACTGAAAAAGTTAGAACCAAAATTAAGGATAGATTCGAAGGAAAAATTCCCTACGATATCCTAACCTATGGTGACTTAATCAATTTTATCACTACAGTAGGGATAGATCTCTGCACTGACCTCAAGCTTAAGAAACAGCTTAAGAAAGATAGTACTTCCAAATATGGATTAGGAACTTTCTGCCAAGACTATGGATTCACCAGTCCTAGCAAAAAGCATAAAAGGAAGTCCTCACGACCTCATAAAAAGACTACCTCTAGCAAGAAATCCTTCAAAAGGGAATCCTATAAACCTAGTAGAAAATCTACCAAGCGAAAAACCTCTAAGGCTAAAGATACTTGTTGGACTTGTGGTAAGACAGGCCACAGGGCAAAAGATTGCAAATCTAACAAGAAAAAGAAAATAAACCAATTAGATCTCTCTGAAGAGACTAGGGCTAGTTTATTTTCAGACTCCTATAACTCATCCAGCGACGACTACAGCGATGAAGAATTCATCAATGCCGCTTACGAGACAGATCAATCCCAATCCGGCCAAGAGTGTGCCTATAACGGTACTTTCTGCACTTGCACCAGAAAGACCATTAATGTCATTTCCGAAAATCCTAAAGAAATCCTATTTGACATTATAGAACATATCCAGGATGATGAGGCTAGAAACAAGTATCTTCTAGAACTCAAACGATTAATGCTTTCGCACAAAGAAAAGCCCCCCAAACCCGTTATTCAGCCTTTTAGCATGAAACAGGTTATGTCAAGATTCGACAGACCTGCAGAACCATCTATTGCTGATCTCAAGGGAGAAATCTCCACCCTAAAGGGAGAGATCAAGAATCTGAAAATCCATCTTGACCAAGTAGAGCTTAACGTTCTTACAGATCAAGTCCTAAAAAAGATTTCTCCCCCAGAGTCTCCTAAGACTTTCCCAATCATCCCAAATGACCATCTTAGAGAACCAGAGCCCAGTTCCTTTCCTGGTTCAGATTCTCCTTCCACGTCCGACAAAGCTATTTCAGCTATAAAGGCTTATAGCGAGCACATAGCCGTAAAAATCGTCATAAACAAAGATTTTGTTCTTAACAGAGTCGCACTCTTCGATACAGGAGCAGATAGTAACTGTATCGTTAAAGGTCTTGTACCTACAAAGTACCTTCAAAAGAGTACCTCTCGCCTTTACTCAGCAACGGGAGAAAAAATGACAATCCATTATCAACTCCCTAAAGCTCATGTCTGTAACAATGGCATTTGCCTAGTTAATGACTTCGTCATCACCGAAGATATCACTGAAGATATCATTTTAGGAATACCTTTCATCAATCAGATTCGACCTTACTGGAGTGACTACGATGGAATTCGTACGAATCTTTTAAACCAGACCTTATTTTTTTCTCTATTAAGGCCCCTCTCGCAAGAAGGAAACCTTATTAAAGAACAAACGGTTTTTAAAATTAACCGACTTTCTTCCCATGTCAATTTTCTTAAACAAGATGTTAATATCAAGAAAATTGAACAATCCTTAAAAACCTCGGAGATGATTACTAAAATAGCCAATCTCCAGACGAGTTTTGAAAAAGAAATTTGTTTCGAATTCCCAAATGCTTTTTGGGAAAGGAAAAAACATTTGGTTGAACTTCCTTACATTCCAAGGTTTGATGAACAAACCATTCCTACTAAAGCCAGACCTATCCAAATGAACCAAGAAATGAAGGAAATCTGCAAAAAGAAAATTGACCATCTTCGAAAGAATGGTATTATTAAAAGCTCTAACTCCCCCTGGAGTTGCTCTGCCTTTTATGTCAATAATAGTGCAGAAAAGGAGCGCGGCACCCCTAGACTTGTAATAAATTACAAGCCTTTGAATGCGGTCTTAAAATGGATCAGACATCCAATCCCTAACAAAAGGGATCTTCTCAAAAGAACTTTTAAGGCCAACGTTTACAGTAAGTTTGATATGAAGTCAGGATTCTGGCAAATTCAAATC
>NW_025858915.1:327666-370954 GCF_002878395.1 Capsicum annuum
CCAACCTTTACAGTATGTTTGATATGAAGTCAGGATTCTGGCAAATTCAAATCGCTGAAAAGGATAAATATAAAACAGCATTCAATGTCCCTTTTGGGCATTATGAATGGAATGTTTTACCTTTTGGCCTAAAAAACGCTCCATCAGAATTTCAAAACATTATGAACAATATTTTCAATCCTTATACTTATATGTCGATTGTTTATATTGATGATGTGCTTATTTTCTCAGAGAACATTGATTCTCATTTTAAGCATTTAAATACTTTCTTTAAGATTATTAAATTTAATGGTTTGGTTGTTAGCGCCAAGAAGATGAAGCTCTTCCAAACGTCTATCAGATTCTTAGGACACGATCTTTATCAAGGTAGTTATAAACCTATTTGTAGAGCCATTGAGTTCTCCTCAAAATTTCCTAATGAAATTACTGATAAAACTCAACTCCAGAGGTTTTTAGGAAGTCTCAATTATGTTGCAGACTTTATCCCTAACATTAGGCAGGTCTGTGAACCTCTCTACAAGAGACTCAAGAAAACCCCAGTCCCTTGGAGTCCTGAACAAACCAATGCAGTCATCAAAATCAAAAGCCTGGTCCAGAACCTCCCATGCTTAGGTATTCCTAATCCTGACGCCTTCATGATAGTAGAAAACGATGCTTCGGATATTGGGTATAGGGGTATACTGAAGCAAAAGGTCAATGAAAGTTCTCCCAAACATTTAGTTAGGTTCACCTCCGGAATATGGAATTCTGCACAAAGGAATTACAGCACTGTTAAAAAAGAAATTTTATCTATAGTGCTATGTATCACCAAATTTCAAGACGACCTTGTTAACAAAGAATTTTTACTTTGGGTAGACTGCAAGTCTGCTAAAGAAATTTTGCAAAAAGATGTTAAAAACCTTGTTTCAAAACAAATATTTGCTAGATGGCAAGCTCTCCTATGTATCTTCGATTTTCAAATTGAATTTATTAAAGGAGAAAATAATTCCCTTCCCGATTTTCTAACAAGAGAATTTTTACAGGGCCACAATGAGACCCACAACGCTAGGAAAGATCTCAGTTAACACCAATCGACCAGATCAAACTAAAATGGCTAGACCATTTGATTTGCCACCACCAGCATCAGCTCCCTTAAGGCCATCAGTCCCACAGAGCTCTGAACTAAAGACGGAACTGCATTCACCATTCCATAATAAGTATGCAGCTTTGGCAGAATTTCCAAAGCTTTCTCCACCAATGCCATCTAAATTGGTGGACCTTAAGACCAACAAACCCTTTGGTAAAGGGTCATCTTCCAGCTCATTGGTACAGTCGAAACAAAGCTATGCTATGAAAGCTCCAGAATCCTTTGCACAGGCCATGGATCCTGCAATAACTAAAACAACACCTACTCCTCCTGTCAAAGAGGAATTCAAATTCATTACCACTCAGGTAATGCCTATTATCGCCTTAGATAAGGAGTATGAGGGATATCCTCTCGAACAAATCATTAAACCGGTCTACAATGACAAGAATTTTGTGGATACCGAGAGTCCACTCAAGACCCGAAGATTTTATGAAGCCATTCTGGTAGACACGGATTCTATCGAAGTCGAGCATTCAATGAACGAAAGGAATCCAGAGTTTATTGATTATTCAAGATTTACCATTAAAAGGGTATTAACCCCATTTAACTGGTTTGTAGATCACCTGTATACTCCCATTGCCCTATCCATGCCACATAGGCCTCAAACATACAATTGGTACGACTATAAGTCTGCCTGGTTCAATTTCCTCTATGTTTGACCAGGACATACCTGGTTTGTTAAATATTGTCCTGCTATGGTGGAAGCCATTATACCTAGATGGTTTTACGAATGGTGGGTATACTTTGGGGGAATCAAAGAAATCCTCCCTCAACAATTTCTTAATCGTTTTTTAGAATTTTGCACAAAAGAAGGATGCATAACCCTTCCAGAGCACATCCAAATGTGCAAATTCTTCATTAAAAAGAAAGTATCATATATCATCTCCTGGAACTTCGCCAAAGGAGAACAAGATAGAATTAAATATCTATCAAAAGAAATAAAGGTTAAAGGCTGGACTCCAAAGCCAGTTGCTTCTAAAATCCCTGACAAAGGCAGGAAAACAACATCTTCAGCAAGTGTCTCTCAAGATAAACAGGCACTTAGAGAAAGATTGAAGAAGGCTTTACAGGATATGGAAAGCCAAGAAACTACCAACGAAGAAGTACTCCAGCTTCTAGAAGAAGCCTCTTCCACTGGAAGCAGAACTTGCATAGTTTCATAGCTTTAAGTGTCGAAAGTACGATATTTTTATATCACATCAACACCCTCAACTTCAAAATTTTGCATGTCCTCAGTCAACAAAACACACAAAAATAAATAAATTAAAACATAACGCTTAACAAGGAGATCCTAAGCCATTAAAGGTAGTCAATCAAGACTTAAAGCTCAAATCACAAGACCTTTTTCTATCTCTAATTTCAAAAACCAAATATGTATGAACATAAAGCACAACAATGTGACACAATGGGATCAAAGTATAGCATTACATTAGAAACATACCACTATGCATATGTACGAGTTACACTCCCTAAACATATAAGAATCTAGAAATATGACTCATGTTCCCTCACAACAAAGATGTCCCATTCACTCATATGAAATAATGCATGTCAATGCAGGGACAGTCAAGAGACACTCACTCTTAGAAGACAAGTTCCAGTCAATATGCATCAAATGACAGAGGCTTGCCCTTATTTTCTTTATCTTAGTATTTAGACAATCAAGTTGGGATCACAATAGAACTTTTCTCTGCTTGTAATGTAGGCTTGGGTGTTGTTATGGTACATATGGACATATCAAGTGACTAAGCCTTCTTGTCACTACACTAACCTTGGGGTCTCACTTAATAACCCATTTTTCACTTTATTTCTACCTTTATTTCTCCCTTTTTATTTTAAAGCACATTAAGGTTGGTCTTTTATTCTTTCTTTTACATTTTTTCAGAATTTTTTTACTTGTTCTTTTCTTTGGCTACCACACCTAGCCCTTCAAACTTTTTCTTGTATTTTACCCTTCTACATACCCACTTTATATCACACACACCTATGATAGCCATCCTCAACTTAGGGGATTTTCCTGAGTTGAGGTGCACAATGTCAAAAATGGAGTATGCAAAATCTTCATTGTTAACCATTTTTTTATCACATGGCCACTACTTTCAGAGGAATGAAAAATAAATATAGTTGTTACAAAATATGCTGCTTATTAAAGGTTAAACCTTACATGATTGATAATATTAAGTTTCTATAATACCCTAAAGCTTTTTTAACTAATTTCATCCCAAGAATGTCAAGTATTATCTTCTAATTTGAATGATGTTTATTCCATAGGGAATTTTCAAGATTTTCACTTTTTCTTGTGTGTAAAGTTAAATATGTTTTCTATCAATATAAAATTTTCCTAAATCCAACAACCGGGTAAGAAGTTACGACTATTTAAAGTTTCAGTCGTAAAACACCGTTATCTCAGCCAGTGGCGCGTCGCGCCATAAGACAAAATGACATTTGTCAATTTCTAGTAAGACTCCACAATTTCACCGCATCGTAGAGGGCTCCCAAATCCCAATTATCAAAATTCAGTGAAGCTCCATGATGACCCTGCATCACGCCGTCGTCCAATTTCCCAGTTGTCGAATTTTAGTGACATGGCAAGATAGCACCACATCACGCCAGGGGTCCAGGTCAAGAAATTTTTGACAAAATTTAAAAGAAGCATCTAGGGTTAAATGGGTCTTTTCCAATAATTTTAGTTCAGCCTTAAACACAAAATTTAGCCCTACATGACCTAAGGATATCATTATTCACTCTATTTTCCCCCAATTACTTCATACGCTCTCAAAGCCAAGAAGCCCTAATCTTAAAAATTTAAGGGTAAGGATCAAGAATCTCTCCAAGGATCTTTACGGAGTTATATTCTAACGTATGTCGTGTGTTGATTCATGAGTCTCTTTCACCCATGAAGCTCAAGAATATCTTTAAAAAATCCAAGATTTGTATATTTATGAATGTTCATGATTTCATTGAATTGAAAATTGATGTTCATGTTGTTCGTTGGTTCTGTTCCATGTTATAAACTATTTATTTACAAGAATTGACTTCAATTTGTAATGATTTATGCGATACTCATGATAAACCCTTCAATTTATAAGTTGGTTTATGTATCCATGATTATTATATGTGTTGATAATGGTATAACCAAAGCATGCTCCCCATATGTTTGATTAAATGTCTATGTGAAGGAAAAGTGTCATACTAGTATGATAATATGAAATCCCTATTCATGTACAAGTTATGTATGTCAAGTGTTTGATGAAATGTCTTAGTCAATGAATTATGGATATATGTGTAGCCATTGTGGTGCTTTAGAACTTGTACTTCATAAAATCTCCAACTTATTATATTATGGATTGTTGATGTTGGTCATGTAATAAAGAAGGTCATGCTTTGTTAGTTTCCTTCTATCGAGTCTTGGGGGTACTTGTACCCAAAAAATATAGTTGTGTGCCTAGAGTCAGTGACATGTTTCATGATATCCTCAGTGAATCCATGATCCATAGAATTCAGTTAATCATATAACTCAGGAAAGCTCAATAATTTAGTAATCTCCATAGTATTCCATCAGTTAATAGAAATCTATGAATTTAGTGTTGTCCATTTCAGTTAATCGTGTTCAGTGTCTATTCTGGTAGGAGTAGGAATTAGCACCGAGTGAACCCAAGGATGGGAACACACACTGTGAGATGAGGATATGATTCTTAGAAGTCATCCTTGCATTCAAGAACTATGTAGCCAGCATAGATTGAGACATCAACACTTTTAGATAAGGGTTGATAAGGTGATTAAATACTGTCAGATAAGGGTCCCACCATTCTTTTTTAGGGACACTGTCAGATGAGGGTCCCTCACAGCTTGTCCTTATTGGTGGCACAGTATTGTCACCCTTTGAATTAGGGTTATAGTTTGGACCCCAACTTAGCTATAATGCGTTATTTGGGGCATGTCAGTTAGATGACTACTTCCCACAGTCTTAGTCTCAATTTCTGTAATAAAACTCGGATAGTTCTACAACATTCAGGACTGTTAGATATAGGAAACTCAGAATAGTATAGAACTCAGCTAGTTCCATCAGAACATAAACTGTCAGATACAGTCACTCAGTATCAGTTATAACATTTATTAGTATCTCATGCTATCAGTACTCAAGTTCAGTAATCATGTTATCATAAACACAGTTATAGTTATTATGTATTTATGCGTGCATTCTCACGTTCATGCTATATAGTCAGTTAGTTTAGTTAATGCATACGTACCCTTTGCATTCAGCTACCTCACATGCATACCAGTATATTCAAATGTACTGCTGTATTTGCACTATGGTGTCTTATACCATAGGTTCAGAAGCACGAGCTCTAGAGCATCAGTAGCTGCTAGATTTAGTAGTGAGTCCTCATCATTCGAGGATGATATTTTTAGTTATTTCATTATCTCATTTAGCTTTTAGTTGATTGAGTTAGTTGGGGACATGTCCCATCAACTCCTTATTCAGACAGTTAGAGGCTTGTCTGACTACCATGTTCAGATTGTTTATTTTAGTTGTTTTGGGTATTTCATACCCCATCTAGATGTTATGTTTTATCAGTTATGTTACAATTTTCAACCTTATATCCTTTTAGCCTTTATTTCTGTATTATATAGTATATTTTGCAGTGTTCAGGTACAAATATTAGTCATGGGTTAGATTGAGAACCCTCGGGGTCATGAGCACCATGTAGCATTACAGGTACCAAATTTGGGGCGTTACAAACTTGGTATCAGAGACTATGGTTCAATAGTATCCTAGGAAGTCTAAAATCTACATCTAGTAGAGTCTTGTACATAGGTGTGTTACGTTCCACATTTATGAGTAGGATTCTATGAAATATTTTTGGAACAGTTTTCTTTCTTTTAGTATTTATGTTATGCCAGTGAGCGTGAGTTCAAATTTAACAATCAGTCTACTCTATTTCTCCCTTTCTTCTATAGAATATACCACCCAAAAGAAGAAATGGAAATCAGTCAGCCCCTCAACCCATCTAAGTATACCCCTTAGACGAACACATTTCTCATACAGAGTTCAGAGCTGTATTCACCACTCTTGCTAATTCAATTTTAGCTCAAAATGAATGACCAGGTGTTGTTCCGTTCATTCCAATGGCCAATTTAGCTACATCCAAGATTCGGGACTTCACCCTAATAAGTCCTCCATCCTTTTTTGGGTCTAAGTTAGAAGAGGATCCTCAGGAGTTCCTAGACCAGGTTCAAAAGGTTACAAATATCATGGGGGTTACTTTTAGTGAGAGTGTTGAGCTAGCTATATTTTATTTATAGGATGTTACTCACACTTGGTTCAAACAGTGGAAAGCAGAGAGGGTTGTAGATGTAGGGCCTATAGATTGGGAGGAATTTGCTACTGCCTACTTAGATAGATTCTTTCCCCTAGAGCTGAGAGAAGCTAAGGTTTTAGAATTTATCAACCTCAGGCAATGCAACATGACGGTGAAAGAGTATTCTCTTAAGTTTACACAATTAGACAGATATGCCCCTCATGTGGTTGCAGATAGTAGAGCCAAGAAGAGTAAGTTTGTTTCTGGGGTTAATAATAGTGTGGTTAAGTAGTGCAGGTTTGTGATGTTGAATAGTGACATGAACATAGCAAGGCTTATGACTAATGCTCAATAGATAAAAGAGAAGAAGATTAAGATGAGGGAGAAGCAGAATAAGAAAGCAAGGACAGGTAGTTTCAACTTTGCTCAGCCCAAATCATAAGGAGGGAATCGTTCTCCATTCCATTCTAAGTCATCAATTCCATCTCCTTCTTCTGCTAGTGCTCCATCTCCTAAGTTCAAGTATGGTAATAGAGATAGGGTGCCAGGATTTAAGTCTCAGGGAAGTGTTAGCAATTCCCGAACTAATCCCCTTTGTCAGACTTATGGTAAGAACCACAAGGGTACTTGTAGAGCTGGCAGTGATGTATATTTCAGATGTGGCAAGCCAGGCCACAGAGTCAGATATTGTCTCTAGTCAAGTTATCAGGTTTAGCAGAACCATTTCTCAGCCTATGTTGGTAGTCCAAATCAGCAGGGTGCCACTTCTAATGCTACAAGTAGGCAACGCCCAAATTAACTTTATGCTCTCCAGTCCCAGCAAGATTAGAAAAATTCTCATAATGTGGTTATTGGTATGTTACAGATTTTTCATGTATATGTTTACACTTTGCTAGATCTAGGATCTTCCTTGTCTTTTATTACTTCCTATATAGCACCTGATTTAGAGTCAGTCTCAAAATTCTATAGAGCCCTTTTCCGTCTCTACCCTAGTGGGTAAAACTATCATTGCCTGATGGGTATATAGGAACTGTCCAGTTATGGTATATCAGAAAGTCACCTCAACAGACTTAGTCAAATTATAGATGACTGATTTTGATGTCATTCTCGGCATGGATTGGCTTCATTCCTGCTATGTCACAGTCGACTGCAAAAATAGAATAGTCCAGTTCTAATTACCAAATGAACCTGCCCTACAGTTGAGGGGTAGTACTTCTGCTTTTAGAGGTCATATTATTTCCTACCTTTGGGCATAAAAAATAATATCTAAGGGATGTGTCTATTATCTTGTTCAAGTTTAGGACTCAAGTTCTTAAACTCCCAGCCTCAAATCAATCCCAGTAATGAGTGAATTTTAGATGTCTTTCCTGAAGATCTTCTAGGAATTCCTCCCTAAAGGGAAATAGACTTTGGTATTGATATTCTTCCAGGTACGTAACCAATATCTATTCCACCATACAAAATGGCACCAAGAGAACTCAAAGAACTGAAAGAGCAGTTGAAGGACCTCCGAGATAAGGGATTCATCATGCCCAATATTTCCCCGTAGGGTGCACCAGTTTTATTCATGTGCAAGAAAGATGGTTCTCTCAGGATGTGTATTGATTTTTGTCAGCTCAATAAAGACACAGTCAAGAACAAGTATCCACTTCCCCGAATTTATGACTTGTTTGACCATCTTCAAGGTGCCAGCTATTTCTCAAAGATAGACCTCAAATTAGGCAATCCTCAACTCAGAGTCAGAGAATGTGATATTCTAAAAATAGCTTTCCATACTCAATATGGTCACTTCAAATACTTAGTTATGTCCTTTAGTCTTACCCAGTCATTTTCATGGATTTAATGAACCAGGTGTTCAAGCAGTACTTGGACATGTTCGTTATAGTCTTTATATATTATATTCTGGTCTATTCCTGCAGTGAGTATGATCATGCAGACCATATCAAAATTGTACTTCAGACTCTTAGATTCCATCAGTTGCTCACCAAATTTAGTAAGTGCAAATTTTGGCTAAGGTCAGTAGCATTCCTTGGTCATATATTTTTTGGTGATGGAATTAGAGTAGATCTTCAAAAGAATGAAACCGTAAGAAACTGGCCTCACCTTGTCTCTCTATCAGATATAAGGAGTTTCTTGGGTTTGGCTGGCTATTAAAGAAGAGTTGTTGAAGGATTTTCTTCTATTGCATCCCCCATGTCCAGATTGACTCAAAAGAAAGTTAACGTTCAATGGTCAAACCCTTGCGAGAAGAGTTTTTAGGAGTTGAATACTCGACTCATCTCAGCTTCAGTTTGGGCTCTTTTAGATGGTTCAGATAGTTTCGTAGTGTATTTTGATATGTCCAGAGTAGGTTTGGGTTGTGTCCTCATGCAGTATAGTAAGGCCATAGCCTACGCCTCTAGACAACTTAAACCCCATGAGAAAAATTATCCTACTCATGATCTTAAGTTAGCAACCATAGTATTTGCCTTACAGATTTGGAGCCATTATCTTTATGCAGGTCATATAGATATGTTCAAAGATCATGAGATCCTTTAGTATGTCTTTTCTAAGAAAGATCTCAATCTTTATAAGAGAAGGTGGTTAGAGCTATTGGAAAATTATGACATGAGTATCCTTTATTATCTAGGCAAGGCCAATGTAGTGGCTGATACTCTCAGTAGACTGTCATTAGGTAGTATTGCTCATGTTGAGGACAGTAAGAAGAACTTAGCTCAAGAAGTCCATCAGCTTGCCAAACTAGGTGATCGCTTAGTTAATACAGAAGAGGGTGATATATGGGTTCAGAGTGATTCAGAATTATCTCTAGTTTCTGAGGTAAAGGAAAAGCAAGATAGAGATCCCAATCTAGTCAAGTTTAAGGAATCAGTCAAGGATCAGAAAATAGAGGTTTTCTCCTAAGGGGGAGATTGTGTTCTGTACTGTCAGGGTTATCTGTGTGTTCCAGGAGCAGACGACTTAAGGCAACGAATTCTTCTAGAAGCGCATGGTGCGCACTACTCTAATCATCCAGGGGCTAAAAAGATGTACTTCAACTTATGGGAGATCTATTAGTGAAATGGGATGAAGAGAAGTTGCAGAGTTTAGAGCTAAGTGCTCAACAGATCAGCAGGTTAAGATAGAGCATCAGAAGCCTAGTGGGTCCATATAGGAGCTCAGTATTCCTAGTTAGAAGTGGGAAGAAGTGAATATGGACTTTATGACATGTTTGCCTTGTACTCTTTATCAGCATGATTTAGTTTGGGTCATTGTATAAAGGATGACCAAATCAGCTCATTTCCTTCTAGTCCATACCTCTTATTCAGCTGAGGATTACGCAAAACTCTATATTTGAGAGTTTGTCAGATTGCACGATGTTCTATTATCTATTATCTCAGACGGAGGTACCCAATTCACCACTTATTTCTGGAAAGCATTCCAAAAGGGTCTTGGTACCCAAGTTCATCTTAGTACATCCTTTCATCCTCAGATAGATGGTCAAGAAGAAAGGACCACTCAGGCCCTAGAAGATATGCTAAGGGCGTGTACAATTGATTTCAAGGGTAGTTGGGATGACCACTTGCCTTTGATTGAGTTTTCATACAAAAATATCTATCATTCCAGTATTAAGATGGCTCCGTTCAAAGATCTCTATGGTAGGAGGTGCAGATCTCTAGTTGGTTGGTTTGAAGTTATTGAGGCTTCCGCTATAGGGCCTAACTTAGTATTCGATGCCTTAGAAAAAGTATAGTTGATTAAAGAAAGACTCTGGACTGCTCAGAGCTGGCAGAAGTCTTATACATATATGAGCAAAAAGGACCTCGAGTTTGAGGTTGGGGACTATGTCTATCTAAATATCTCTCCCATGAAGGGAGTGAAGAGATTCAGCAAAAAAGGGAAAGCTCAGTCCCTGATATGTTGGTCCCATCAAAATTCTCAATCGCTATGGCAAGGTAGCTTATGAGCTCGAATTGCCTTCAGATCTAGCCTCAATTCATCCAGTATTTCATGTCTCTTTGCTCAAGAAGTGCATAGGTGACCCATCAGTTGTAGTCCCTATTCAGAGCATAGATGTTCAGAACAACCTCTCTTATGAAAGGATTTTGGGGGAAATTCTTGACTATCAGACTCCCAGACTGAGGAACAAAGAAGTACCTCTAGTGTAAATTCTTTGGCGGAATCAGTTCGTTGAGGGAGCTACTTAGGAATCAGAAGCAGACATGCTTACCAAATATCCTTACCTATTCTCCGCTAACCCAGATCTATCTCAAGGTAATAGTTCTCCTTAAGCTTTTTAGTTTTAATGGTCAGATTTCTGTTACAACTTGTTGTTCAGTTCATGTCCAGAATTGTATTATAAAATTTGTACTAAGTACCATTGCATATTCCATCATATATTATGCATCAAATTTGTCATGTGTTCATGAGTCAGTTAAGTCATAAAATCATGCATCAAATATGCATGCTCAGTAAAAATCTCAGAAACGTCAGTCATGTTTTAGATGTTCATGTTCAGTATATCTTCAGCTCATCGTTTCTTCCATCTAAGTCAGATACATTCGAGGATGAATATTTTCAAGGGGGAGATATTATAATACCCTAAAGTTTTTTTAACTAATTTCATCCCAAGAATGTCAAGTATTAGCTTTTAAATTGAATGATGTTTATTCCTTGGGGAATTTTCAAGATTTTAACTTTTTGTTGTATGTAAAATTCAATAAGCCTTCTATCTTGATTCCTTTTTTTGAGTGTCTTTGCTACCTATCTAGATATGGGGTGAAGGCTTGGTTATTTTGGTAATTCTTAATAGTGTTTTACCTATTAATACTATTCGCATTTTTTTCTTCTAGTTGTTTTAGTAGTTTTGATTACTATTACCTGAAGAACTAGCATATATATTTAGTTTGGTAGTATATATTGGTTTTTGTCGGTGTTGGGTAGCAGATTTTAACACCTTGACTGATTTCATTATAACCAGTTTGTCTTTTTAGCCTTATCTGTATCCTCCTATGTTATCTGTCTTTTTTTCTTTCCATCCTTTTTCTCCTATTTGTGTAGTGGCTGGAATTGGTAATGGCAGACTAGGGTCATATCATAGGTCGGGATTGGGGTTGGGAGGTGGTGGGGCTGGGTTGGGGATGAGTTTGGGGTTAAAGGCAAGTGGTAGTAAGGTTACATGGGATAAGAGATCTTCTAGGTGGCGAGTTGGGTCTTGGAACATAGGAACTTTGCAGGGTAAGTCTATAGAGCTGGTGACGATTCTTCGAAAGAGGAGGGTTAGTATTGTGTATGTCCAGGAAACTAAATGGGTAGGCACTAAGGTGAGAGATGTGGATAGTTATAAGTTGTGGTACTCGGGTAGCGTGATACATAGAAATGGGGTAGGTATCTTAGTAAATGAATAACTTGGGAAGTAGGTTGAGGTAAAGAGAGTTAGTGATAGGTTGATGTCTATTAAGTTGGTCATTGGAGGGTCTACAGTGAATATTATTAGTGACTATGCCCCGCAAGTAGGTTTGGACGAGAAGGAGAAAAAGGAGTTTTGGGTGGTTTTAGATGAGGTAGTGAGGAGCATCCTGATCACTGAGAAGCTTCTAGTGGGAGGGGATTTCAATAGGCATATTGGGTCTTTGCCAAGAGGTTTTGAGGATGTGCATGGTGGTTGTGGTTTTAGGGAGCGGAATGATGGAAAAGCTGCTCTTTTGGATTTTTCTAGGGCTTTTAGGTTATGGATAGTGAATTCAAGCTTTCCAAAAAAGGAGGAACACCTTATTACCTTTCGTAGTTCAGTGGCCAAGACTCAGATAGACTTTTTGCTTCTTAGGAAAGGGGATAGAGCACTTTGTAAAGACTATAAAGTCATAACTAGCGAGAATCTTTCGACTCAGCATAGGTTATTGGTGATGGATTTGGTTATCAATAAGGGCAAAAAGAAGAGAAGCGTGGAGGCTCGGACTAGGATTAAGTGGGGTAGCTTAACTTTAGCTAGTTCTTTAGAAATAGAGGAGAAATTGAAGGGTAGGGGGGCTTGGGAGAGTAGAGTAGGTAGGGATAGTATGTGGGAGACGACTATTAGTTTTATTAGGGAGACTGCTAGAGAGGTGTTAGGTGCCTCGAGAGTTCAATCTGGAAAACATCGGGGAGACTGGTGGAGGAATGAAGAGGTTAAGAGAAAGGTGAAATATAAGAAGATGGCTTATGCTAAGTTGGTTGCTAAGTTAGTAGTTCTGGTGGCTAAGACTGCAGATTTTGAGCACCTGTATGCGGCTTTGGAGGAGAAAGATGGAGATAAGAAGTTGTATAGGTTGGCTAAGTCTAGGGAGGGGAGGGATTGTGACCTTGACCAGGTGAAGTGCATCAAAGGAGAGGATGGTACAGTGTTGGTAGAGGACGCTTTCATTAGGGAAAGGTGGCAGTCCTACTTCCATAAACTTTTGAAGGACGCGGGGGACAAAGGTTTCGTGTTGGGGGACTTGGAGAATTCTTAGAAATGTCGAGATTATGGGTATTGTAGGCGTATCAAAGTTGAAGAGGTCAAGGAAGCTATTCGCAGAATAAGGCGGGGTAGGGCAAAGGGGCCAGACGAGATTACAGTAGATTTTTGGAAGAGCACTAGTGGAGAAGGTTTGGAGTGGTTGACAAGGTTGTTTAATATTATTTTTAGGAAAACAAAGATGCTTGAAGCGTGGAAATAGAGTACGATGATTCCAGTATATAAAAAAAGGGAGACATCCAGAGTTGCAATAACTATAGAGGTATTAAGTTGTTGATTCATACTATGAAGGTTTGGGAAAGGGTGGTAGAGGTAAGGATGAGAAGGATAGTGACGATTTCTTAGAATTAGTTCGATTTCATGCCAGGTCGCTCGGCCACTGAGGCCATTCACCTTGTAAGGAGATTAGTAGAGTAGTTTTGGGAGAGGAAAAAGGACTTGCACATAGTGTTTATTGATTTTGAGAAGACATATGATCGAGTTACCAGGGAGATTCTGTAGAGATGCTTGCAGAATAGAGGGGTGCCTGTGGCGTATACTATGGGGATTCAGGATATGTATGATGGGGCAAAGAATCGCTTGAGGATGGTAGGTGGAGATTTAGAGCACTTTCCAGTCATGATAGGGTTGCTTTAGGGATCGACTCTTAGCCCATTTTTATTTGCCTTGGTGATGGATGTTTTGACGTGACATATTCAAGGGGAGGTGCCTTGGTGTATGTTATTTGCAGATAATATGGTTCTGATTGATGAGACTCGGAGAGGAGTTAATGATAAGTTGTAAATATGGAGGCAGAAGCTTGAGTCTAAAGGATTTTGGTTAAGTAGAACCAAGATAGAGTATTTGGAGTGTAAGTTCAGTGATGTGTCGCAGGAGGCTGGATTGGTTGTGAAGCTGGATTCTCAGGCCATTCAGAAGAGAAAGAGTTTCAAGTAACTGGGGTCTATGATTCAGGGCAATGGTGAGATTGATGAGGATGTCACGCATTGTATTGTGGAATGATGGTTGAAATAGAGGCTCGCTTTGGGAGTTCTATGTGATAAGAAGGTGCCTCCAAAGCTTAAAGGTAAGTTCTATAGAGTGGTAGTCCGGCCGGCTATAGTGTATGGAGCAGTGTGTTGGCTCGTTAAGAACTCCCACATCCAAAAGTTGATGGTGGTGGAGATGAGAATGTAGCGATAGATGTATGGCCATACCAAGAAAGATAGGGTAAGAAATGAGATTATTTGAGAGAAGGTGGGAGTTACCTTGGTGGAGGACAAGATGCAAGAAGTAAGGGTACGTTGGTTCGGGCACATGATGAGGAGGGGATTAGATGCTTTTGTGCGGAGGTGTGAGAAACTGGCTATGGATGGTTTTAGGCGGGGTAGAGGTAGACCAAAGAAATATTGGAGGGAGGTGATTAGGCATGATATGGAGTAGTTACAGCTAACGGAGGACATGACCCTTGATAGGAAGTTGTGGAGGAAGCGAATTAGGGTAGAGGATTGAGGGTGCGAGGGCATCGGTAATAGTAGGGGTGCGCTCCTCGGGGGCTGGAGTTTTTTGTTCGTGGATAGCGGTGTTAGTTTATTTTGCTTACCATACTAGTTTATATATGTACTTATCTTTTGTGTTTTCTATTCTGTTAGTTTGACTTGTGTACCGTACTAGTTATATACACTTATATTTGGGTTGGTATATGGGTATCGGTCCTAAGATGAGGGTCTATCGAAAATAGCCTCTCTACTTCTCCTGAGGTAGTGGTATAGTTAGCGTATACTCTACCCTCCCTAGACCCCATTAGGAAGGAATACACTGGGTATTTTTTTGTTGTTGTTGTTTCCATCGATACTAAATTTTCCTAAATCCGACAACCAAATAAAAACTTATGGCATTTAAAGTTTAAATCGTAAAACACCGTCATCTTAGCTAGTGACGCGTCGCGCCATAAGGCAAAATAACATTTGTCAATTTCCAATAAGACTCTATGATTTCACCACATTGTAGAGGGCTCCCAAATCCCAATTGTCAAAATACAGTGAACTTTCGCGATGACCCCGCATCGCGCAGTCATCCAATTTCCTAGAGGTCGAATTCCAGTGATACGACGAGATAGCACCACGTCGCGCTAGGGATACAGGTCGGGAAAGTTTACACAAAATTTAAAAGACACGTCCAGGGTTAAATGAGTCTTTTCACATGATTTTAGTTCATCCTTAAACACAAAAATCTAACCCTACATGACCTAAGGATATCATTATTCACTCTATTTTCCCCCAATTTCTTCATACACTCTCAAAGCCAAGAAACCCTAATCTTAAAAATTCAAGGGCAAGGATCAAGAATCTCTTTTCAAAATCCAAGATTGGTATATTTATGAATGTTCATGATTTGATTGAAATGAAAATTGATGTTCAAATTGTTAGTTGGTTTCGTTCCATGTTATAAACTATTTATTTACAAGAATTGACTCTAATATGTGATGATTTATGCGATATTCATGATAAACCCTTCAATTTACAAGTTGGTTTATGTATCCATGAATATTAGATGTGTTGAAAATGGTATAACTAAAGCATGCTCCCCATATGTTTGATTAAATGCCTATGTAAAGGAAAAGTGTCATACTAGTATGATAATATGAAATCCCCATTCATGTACAAGTTATGTAAGTCAAGTGTTTGATGAAATGTCTTAGTCAATGAATTATGGGTATATGTGTAGCCATTGTGGTGCTTTAGAACTTGTACTTCATAAAATCCCCAACTTATTATATTATAGATTGTTGATGTTGGTCATGTATTCAAGAAGGTCATGCTTTGTCAGTTTCCTTCTATCGAGTCTTAGGGGTACTTATAACCTGAAAATATAGTTGTGTGCCTAGAGTCAGTGACATGTTTCACGATATCCTTTGTCAAGCCATGATACATAGAATTTATTCAGTTATGTGATTCAGAAAATCTCAGTAATTCAGTAATCTCAATAATTTTCCGTCAGTTAACGAAACTCCATGAATTCAGTATAGTCTAGTTCAGTTAATCATGTACAGTGTCTATTTAGATGGAAGTAGGAATTAGCACCAAGTGAACGCAAGGATGGGAACACACACTATTAGATGAGGGTGTGATTCTTAGAAATCATCCTTGTGTTCTAGAACTATATAGCCAGCATAGGTTGAGACATCAACACTATTAGATGAGGGTTGATGAGGTGGACAAACACTGTCAGATGAGGGTGCCACCATTCTCTTTTGGGGACACTATCAGATGAGGGTCACTCATAGATTGTCCTAACCAGTGGCACGATATTGACACCCTTCCAATTAGGGTTATAGATTGGACCCCAACTCAGCTATAATGCGTTATTTAGGGCATGTCAGTTAGATGACTACTCCCCACAGTCTTAGTCTCAGTTTCAATAATAGAACTAAGATAGTTCTACAATATTCAGGACTGTCAGATACAGTCAACTCCAAAAAGTACAGAACTCAGCTAGTCCCATTAGAACCTAGACTGTCAAATACATTCATTTAGTATCAGTTATAATAGTTATCATTATCTCATGCTATCAGTACTCAGGTTCAGTAATCATGTTATCATGAATTCAGTTACAGTTATTGTGTATTCATAAATACATTCTCACGTTTAGGTTATATAGTTAGCTAGTTTAGATCATGCATATGTACCCTTTGCATTCAGCCTACCTCATATGCGTACCATTACATTCAAACTTACTGACGCATTTGCGCTATGGTGTCTTATACCATAGGTTTAGAAGCACAAGCTCCAGAGCATAACTAGCCGCCAGATTTAGCAGTGAGTCCTCATCATTTGAGGATGATATTTTTAGTCATTTCATTATCTCAGTTAGCTTTTTGTAGATGGAGTTAGTTGGGGACATGTCCTATCAACTCCTTATTCGAACAGTTAGAGGCTTTTCAGACTACCATGTTCAGACAGTTTATTTCAGTTGTTTTGGGTATTTTATACCCCATCTACATGTTAAGTTTTATCAGTTATTCAGCCTTTATTTCCACATTATACTGTATATTTTGTAGTTTTCAGGTACAAATATCAATCATAGGTTAGCTTGTAGTCCTTCGGGGTCTTGAGCACCGTGTAGCATTCCGGGTACCAGATTTTGGGCGTTACAAGTTCCTCCTAATCCTATCATTTTACTGCATAGGAAACCAACTATTACATGGAAATCTTATGAAGATAAAAGCTTAATACAGTAAAAAAAACAAACCTAGTGTATTCCCACAAAGTGGGGTCTGGGGAGGGTAAGATGTACGCAATCCATACCGCTACCTCCGAAGAAGTAGAAAGGTTGTTTCCAATAGACCCTCGACTCAAGATAAAAAATAGTAAATAAGGTACATATGAAAAATTTAAATACACCCATTAATTTATTCAAAATACTCAACAACAACATACATAGTGAAATCACACAAAGTAGGTTTCAGAGAGGTTAGAGTGTACATAGGCTTTACCAGGCTATTTCTAAAAGACTATCAGATAAAGTGAGGTAAATTAGTGTACTAGTAAATAATAGGAAACAGTCATAGTGGAGAGAAATATGAAATAAAAAAAATCAAGAAAACTAAGAAAAGAGCATAATATATCCAAAATAAGGAACAAAAATGACCAGAAAAAAAACACAGCAAGTCGATGCATTAAAGCTCCCACTTCGAAGATAAAAGATTAATAATGCAATAAAATTTACAATGTGTAATCATAGGAAAGTTTTCATATGGCAAACCTGATGTCACTGAACTAAGAAAAGCAATACCAAAGCAATGCGGGATTGAGGGAGAGTGTACGTTTAATTGTTATCAACCACTATGTACTACGTTAAGGCCAAAGACATGTATTGGCGGATATGGATACTCAAGTGGGATCCATGGTTTTAACCGGATGTTGAAACCACAATTGGTGTTGCATGGATTTCATTGCCAGATCTACCACCAAAAATTTTAGCGAAGTAAGCAATATTCTCGATTGCATCTGCGGTTGGTAAACCCTTAATGGTAGATACGGCCACAAAGAATTATACGAGGACAAGTTGTGCAACTATGAATATAGAGGTGGATTTCATAGCTAAATTTCCACACAGGGTTAAAATCAACAAAGAGGATGATTTCACTGGAGACATTAAGTCCAAATAGGTTCATATCCAGTATGATCATAAACCAAAGTATTGTTAAGAGTTTTTCTTGCAAGGGCATGATAAGGATTCCTGTTGGAGTATTCATTCGGACTTATTTGTTCAGGCAAAAAAGGAAAGAGAAGTAAAAGACAATGTTAAAGAAGATGGCAAGGAGCAAGAGAAAGTGAAGAAGAATACAGGTGCTCAGAATAACAAAAATAAGTAGATGAAAAAAAAAGTAAATACAAAAAGACCAATATGGTCATATACTAGGAGAAGTGTTAGAGAAGTTTAATGAAATTGAAATATCTAATGTGTTTTATGTTTTAAATTAATAAAAGACAGAAGGGAAACAAAAGTCTAGCTATACAAAGAAAAAGGAAAGCACCAAGGACTAGGCGAATTAGTGTTTTGGGAAATCAAATACAATACCAACAGAAGATTTGCAATCAAGTAAGGAGAGTAATAAATAGCAAAAACAAGTGGAAAATGCCAGTAATGAACATGAATAACATTCAAAAGAAACAACAGCAAAAAGTCAAGACAAGCAACATGTACAATTGCAACAGCAATCAACGGAAGGTGAAATGTCCTAGAATTAGTGGTGGTGGAAAAAGATAAAAATAAGAATTAGGAGAAAATACTGGAGGATGTTTTACCTCTGGCTATTGAAGTAGGGAATATGATGGACATTTTTAATAACAAGTAAGAGGACCTTGATACTGAA
The DNA here is from genome assembly GCF_002878395.1 of Capsicum annuum. NCBI lineage: Eukaryota > Viridiplantae > Streptophyta > Magnoliopsida > Solanales > Solanaceae > Capsicum > Capsicum annuum. Next base: position 346,425 of record NW_025858915.1, read on the forward strand.
TATTTGGTGGATAATATTAATGTAGTAGTAGTTGGAGGAGACCTATCTCCAAAATAAATCAGGTCTCTAAATACAAAGCATGGAAAACATAATAAAAAAAGAAAGAATGTAGGTGTAAGTTCAATATAGACAAGGAGCCATACTTCAAAATATGCCTCAAAATGAATGCTTTAATTTGGAACATCACATCTGTTAATACACAGAAAGCTTCTGCAAGGTTGATAACAATGCACAAAAGATACCAACTTGGTTTTATAGGCCTTATGGAAGCATTTCATGAAGGCCATAATATTGAGGAGTAGAAGAGAAGTTTAGGAATACAACTTGCAGTAGTCAATACATAAGGCAAGTTTTGGGCCTTTATGGAGTCATCTATAGAGTATAGTATTATGAGTGATGAAGAGAAATAGTTTTCACTTCGACTGGAGAATTAGCATGTAGGAGTAGTAGTTGTGGTTACATTAGTCTACAGAAAATGTAATCCGATTGAGAAACTACAGTTGTGGGAATTTTTTAGGGCACTGACTAGTACAATAAATGAACCTTGGTTTGTAGGCAGATATTTTAATATTATTAGGTATGAGTAAGAGAAACTTGGAGTTTTTCCAATAACTTTTGATGAGACAAAATATTTTAATCATTGTATAAACACTTGTAATTTAGAGAAGATTGCTTTTAAAGGGAGTAAATTTACTTAGTGAAATGACAGAGTTGATAGAGACTACATTTTCAAAAGACTTGATGGGGTTTTATCTAATGATAAATTACAAGAAATCTTTCCTGTTATTGAGGTAGAAAACTTGGTAAAAAGTGGTTCTGACTATGCAACAATGGTACTGTCTTTTAATTCTCATCAGGATTATCTAATCAAGCTATTTATATTTCTTAATTTTTGGCTTAAAGAAAATTCTTGAATGGAAGTTATTAATTAGAGTTATAAAGTAGATGTAGAGGGGAATCCATTCAGAATTTTTCACCTAAAGTTAATAAAGACTAAAGTTGCATTGACTCAGTGGAATAACCAAACTTTTGGAAACATATTTCAAGAGATTTCTACTCTTGAAGAGGTTATCAAGGTAAGGGAGAAACAATTTTATTAGGATCCCACAAGGGATAACAAGTCTAATTTGTTCAAAGAACAAGTAGAGTTGACACTACAATTGAAAAAAAGAGGAATTTTAGAGGCAGAAGGCTGGTTTTGAGTTGTTCAAGGATAGAGAAAGAAACACATGATTGTTCCATGCAATAGTAAAGTAGAGAAGATCAAGGATAAAGATTAAAAAATTCAGAACAATGAGGGTATTTGGCTAGAAAATCAGCATAAAATTACTGAAGCTACTACTATGTTCTATCAGAATCAATTTTTGAAGCAAAAAGATGCTAAGGATTTTACAATGCTAGAGATGCTACCAAGGGTAGTAACATAATCACAAAATACAGAGTTAAAGAAGATCCCAATAATTGATGAAGTGAAAGTAAGGTGGCAGTCAAAGGATTGACATGAAATAGTTATGGGGGTCCACATGGGGGTCCTAACATTGTTTCTGAAGAACAATTTGGCTTTGTTCAAGGGAGAAGTATTTCTGAGAATATTTTAGTAGTTCAGGATATAGTATCTAAAATTATAAAGAAGGGAAATCCATAAAAAATAGTCATAAAGTTGGACATGATGAAGGCCTAAGAGAGAGTGGAGTGGCTCTTCTTTACTAAGGTGCTAACAAAGATTAGATTCTGTAAAGAAATCATAGGCATGGTATTCTGATTATTTTCCAATAATTGGTACTCCTTATTACTGAATATACAACTGACAGGCTTCTTTATGTCCCCTAGGGATCTTAAGCAATGGGACCCTCTATTACCTACTTTGTTCATTATTGCAGCAAAGGTACTATCCAGACGGTTGCAGGAATTGATGCTAAGGAAAGAGCTCAAGCTTTTTGGTATGCCTAGAGGAAGTCCTAGAGTTAATCATCTTGCTTGTGTAGATGATATGATCATTATGTGTCAAGATGAATTAGTCACCTTACAACTGCTGACAACAACCCTGCTTAACTACTTAGGGCGGTTATTCTTTTTTTTTTAGATTTTTTAGAAAAATGATACCCTCCAAAAAAATTATGTTTTAGAACTGTGTGAATGTATATATATGTGAACATTGTGGATCTTGTTATGGTATTAGGATTAGGGACATGATAATCACTTACTAATAATTGCATGAACCAAGGAAGTAGTACCTTGTAATAATGAATTTATTCCATGTGTGTGTGAGAAGCTACATAGTTTCCTTTGTGTGTTGAATTCAGAACTTTCCTGGTTAGTCTTGTCTAGGTTATAGGATAGTCGATTAGTAAAGGATCAGAGGCCCTTTTTTAAACTAGACTATATTTAGCCTAAATGACCTTCCCCATGTGAAATAGTATCTGTAGATCCCTGTTTTGAACCTTATAGCCCGTTTTTATGTTTCACCATTCACCTTTACATTTGTGTTATAATAATCTGTTTTGACCATGGTCCTCCTCGAACATAGTGCACCTCTAATCGAGAATTTTCCTGAGTTGAGAGTGGTTATCATAGGGTATGTGATATAAAGTGTGTATGTAGAAGGGTAAAATAAGAGAAAAAGTTAGTGAGGCTGGGGGTGGTAGCTAATGAAAAAAAGAAAAAAAAGAAAAATTTTGAAAAAACAAAATAGAAAGAATAAGATCACAACAAACCTAAATGTGCTTTAAAATAAAAAAGGAGAACTAAGGGCGGAAATAAAGTGAAAATGGGCTAATAAGTGAGACCACAAGGTTAGTGTATTGCCAAGGAGGCCTAGTCACTTGACATGTCCATATGTACCATACCGGCCCGTAGTCCTACATTACAAGCTAAGAAAATTCCTATAGTGATCCTAACCTTACTATCTAAATTCAAAGGTAAAGAATATGAGGGCAAGCCTATCTTATTTGATGCACATTGATTGAAACTTATCTTCTATGAGTGAGTATATATTGAATGTCCCTCTATTGACATGCATTATTTCATATGAGTGAGTGACATCATTGTTGTGAGGGAACATAAGTCATATTGCTAGCTGCTTACGTGTTCGTGGAGTGTATCTTATAAATATACATGGTTGTATATTTCTAATATAATGTCATATGTTAATCCCATTGTGTCACATTGTTGTGCTTTATGTTCATACACATTTAGTTTTGAAAAGTAGAGATATAAGAAGGTATTGTGATTTGAGTTTAAAGTCTTGATTGACTGCCTCGAATAGCTTAGAATCTCTTAGTTAAGAGTCATTTTTTCCTTGTTTCATTTTGTGTGTTTTGTTGCCTGAGGACATACAAACTTTCTATGTTGAGGGTGTTAATGTGATATAAAAATAGAGTACTTTTAATGCTTAAAGCTATGAAAATATGCAAGTTTTGTAGGTTGTTTTTTTAGATATGATGTGTTTGGATGTTTTGCAGAAAACTAGGTTTTGGATACTAAGTTCGTGAAAATGTGAAATTTGGTGTTTTTGGCTATTTATTTGAACAATCTATGGTACTATTGACACTTTCATGGATTGTACGTGACCAATGCATGTTATGAAAGTTGAATGTTTGAAGCTTGGTTGCAAGTGGTTAGAGAGTGAAAGAGATGAAAAAAAACTTCTGGCACCTACTTATGTTAACATGGGGACCACATGTAGCACATTTGAACCATATCTGGGCAAAGAAAGTGTTAGAAGTCCAAAATCCTGCGAGCAAAGTTGCAAGAATTTTGGTCTGAGCACATGCGGTGGCCACTACGCCCAGCCTCAGGCCGTATGTGACACATGCGCCTAAGGCCAAGCCGCATGTGTACACCACATATGGTCACTAACCTTTTTTTGTCCTTTTTTATCTGAGTTTTGATTTTAGGATTTACTCATGTATTATAAATACCCTTTATGTATTTTTTAGTAAAAGTTACACACTCTTGATACTTACAATCATATTTTGATTCTAAAATTTAATTTGGTCTTGGAATTCTCTTGTATTGATTTTGGTTGATTAATTTAGTTACAGTTTTGGATTTTTACTTATGATTATTATGATTTCATCTTATGTTTTTCAGCAAGAATATTATTGTTTAGTTTTCAAGCATGAGCGGCTAAAAACATTTAGCTAGGGTTGTGGAAACCTTAGCAGATTGACGAAGTAGGGGAAGTTCTATTGTTGCTTTAAATAGATACCCATGCATGCATTGTATTATCTTCACTTTAATAGATATGTTAGTGGTTGTAAATGTTAGGGTCCTGCCTAGATTATTTCTATTTAATCCAAAAGAGGAGTAGTGACTATGAAAAGATAATGACACTGGTAATAGTTAATTAGGATCAAAATAAGGGCTAGTAATGGTACATCCTGAGAATCAACAGGTATAGGGTGAAATCCATTTGCTCGTCTAATAGACTATAAAAGGGACATAACTTATCATATTTTGTATGCAAGGTATCAAGTTGGTTTAATAAAGAAGGATAATCCTATGAAGTTGAGAAGACAGGGGATACACAATCCTAGTGTTCACTTATGACTGATTACAACCGATGTTAATATTCGCCACTTGTTCAGTATTTCTACTCAAATCCCCCCATTTACTTTTCTAAGTTCTGCCTATTGATTACAATATTGAGAGCCATTATTCCACGTATTCTCTTGGGATTCTACCCCAACCTTTATTGGGTTACTATATTTGGCAGATACCGCATCATCTTTTGAGTGGAGGTTGATGTCACCCAAAACTAACCTCCTTAGAAGTATGTTGTGATCAATGTCAAATATAGTTAGGGTCGGTCCCATAGGAAAGATTATGAACGGTTGTTTGATTTGATGTAATGCACGAGCAGGGTATGGAAAAGTAAAGTGAGGGGGGGGGGACTTTAGAAGTCATCAGTAAATAGTAACCAAACTTGAGTGCCTTGAATTGTAGACAATAGAAGACAAAACCTAGGACTGTGTTCTCCCTGGCTTCCTAACTTTTTAAGTTTCTTATGTTCAACCCACCTATTCTACTATTCTAAATGCAAAGTCGACAAGTTATGCATTATTAACAGTATTGTGAACGTGTTGATAAATCTCACCCTTTACTTAGTGAATCTCATGGTATCACCTTATTACTCCTTGTCTATGAATTCAGTTCAACTCTTACCTTTCAAGTCTCGAGTTGATTAGATGCGATAGCAAAATAGTAATAGTGGAAGTGATTCGCAAATTACTGTTTCAATCTTCTTTTCCTAATCACAAAATTCCCTTGCGAGGATGTTTATGAATACAGGCTATCCTCAAGCTTCTATAGTAGCTCTGACGTCAATTATGGGGAAGTAAATTAAGATACATGCAGTTTACTTTAGAATGGATGGATCTCAAACTTTCCTTATGTAGTTAATCTATCAGGGTTCCTACTACCCTAGTTAGAGAAATTATCCACTCATGTTCATGCAATAATCTATGATAATCAATAAGGAAACATGTAATCAATTGCACAATAATTAGAAGAATAAAATATGAATTCTTCAATTGAACAAAATCCCAAATCTCAAGAACAAATAATCAATAATGCTAAAGTATGTAAAAGTATGTAAAAGTGTCGAACACCATAATGGAAAAAACCTAAGGTATTTATAGTATCTCAAAAATACTTAGAAAAACTAATAAAAATGGAAAAAGGTTAAGTTAAGTCAGCGCATGGTTTGACTCGGCCATCCACTCGTATTCTCAACGTACGAGTCATACCTTTCCTTCTCGTATCCATTCCAGTGACTGGTCTTCTAAGGCTTCAAATTTTTGATCTTCATACGACTTCTTCTTACAAGTCGTATCTTGAGCGTACGACTTATGTATTGTTCTCGTATCCACTGGGGAATTCCTTCTTTCCAAGCTTGGACAATGTTCTACTTATGATTTCATTATATGAGTTCTACTCAGACTTCCAACTTTTATAATTCGGGGACTTTAAATCCTTGTTGTAGCTTTGGACACTGTTATTCTTACGAATTCTGTTTACGATCGGTATCCTCAGTATACGACTCATATGGTTGAGTCGTATCTTTTCTTCACTTAGTATTTTGGTTGGGTCTTTGATTCTGTTATGGTTATGAGTCATCATACGAGTCGTATGGTATGTTGACGACTCATGAGGTGACTCATATCTTTGATAGTCTTTTTCCTTTCAAGTCTTTTTCTTCGATTTTCATCCCAGCACTATTATTGACCGATTTTAATTGCAATAAACACAAAAGTCCATCATATCCACTGAAACGACCTAAGAATATGCATAAATTTAAGGTTTTAAGCAATAAAAGTGTCATGTTTCTACGACACATCAACACTATGAACATAGAAACTTGTGTGTCCTCATTGAAAAAACAATTAAACTCTATAACTCAAACAATACTTAAACAAGAAGATCATATACTACCCATGGAAGTGATTTTGAATTCAATTTATCATTCATTATTCCCCTCTCCTAATCTCCCTTTTCAGAAGTAAAACTGTGTATAACGATTTACCACATAGGGAAACACCAAGGAATCCGATGATGGCATTATATTAGTTATGGACAATCGAGCATCAACATAAGCCACATTAACCAAATAGTCTAGCAACCTAATAATACACCCCATATGCACTCACAATCAAAGAAATCCTATTCACTCAGCTAAGATCAATAAATTAATTCAGGGATCTACAAGCAGTGCTCCTGCTGACAAACAAGTATCACGAGTGTATACAGAATACCAAAGGCTTGCCCATATGCTCTTTTCTTATGTTTTTAGATAGTCAAATTCTTATCACAAAAGGACTTTCCTCGACTTGTAATGTAGGTTAGTGGATGGTATGGTATCCTTTTGGGATCTATTTTAGTGACTATTTCTCCTTGACACTGCACATTTTTTTGGGGTCTGCTTGTTTTCCACTATTTTTTTCTTTGACAACTTTATTCAAACCCGTATGTCTCCTTTTTTATTTTTAAAGCACATTAAGTCATAGGAAAGGTATGGTTTTCTCACTCTATTTTTCTATTTGTTTCTCTTTTGTTTCAAGTTTCTTCTTTTTTTTCCTTTTATTCTTACCACACCTATCCTCTTTTATTTTTTTCTACACTTCTTTCTTCATTCTTATTTCTCCTATGCACCCCTATAATAGCCACCCTTAATTTATGTGATTTTCCTGAGTTGAGGTGCACAGTGTCCAAGAAGGATCAAGGCGAAAACAGGTTAATTGCGGAAATGGGAAGGTGAAATCGATGTATTAATTAAAAAGGGTCAATTAAGGCTCAAATATTTCGATCAAAGGGATTCATACTTATTTGGTGGGGCATTTTGGCCCGAGTGTATTTTCAACCAAAAATGCTTATGATCATCTCCTACTTTACCATCTTATACCTAGGTAAAAGAAACTGAAAAATTTCTATATTCCTCTACACTGAGAACTCAGTAATAACTCACACACACTCGCATAGGGTTGCATTGCTAAGTACTTCTTATCCAGTTATGCAACTATTTACCCTAATTGTTCTATCCATAATGTTAATGCCATTATCAGATTCTCAATGGGTTCACACATACAAATATCACACAGTTAAAACAAATTTAGAAGGGGATCTCAAATTTTTAACAACATTTTATTAAACACAAATGCTTTCAGAATAATCAACTCAAATTCACAACTTATGTTTCCAAAATCATGAATCAATTAAAAACCACAATTCATTAATATTCTGAGTTAAAAATCCTTCAAAATCAATACAAATTCAATAAAAAAATCAGTCTTCTGCGATAGGTGCCTATTTTCTCCCTATTTTGTTACCTTGTTAGCACCGAACCTGGAAGTCATAATAGACTTTCAACTACTTATACTCTTACTTTACCCTATGGTATTTATAGTATCTAAAAAATACTTAGAAATCCTAATAAAAATTGATAAAGGGAAAATTAAGTCGGCGCATGGTACGACTCATCCATCCACTGGTATACTCAACATACGGGTCATACCATGCCTTTTCGTATCCATTCCAGTGACTAGTTTCGCAAGATTTCAAGACTTCTGCTTACGAGTCGTATCTTGAGCGTACAACTCATGACTTATTCTCGTATCTACCTGAGACTTCCTTCTTTCCAAGCTTGGAAATAGTTATGCTTATGATTTTATTATACGATTCATACTCAGACTTCCAACTTGTATACTGTTGAGACTTTAAATCTTGATTGTACCTTTGAACACTGTTATGCTTACAACTTTTATTTACAAATCTTATCCTCAGTATACGACTCGTGTTGATGAGTCATATCCTTTTTTCACTTAGTCTTTTGTTTGGGTCTTTGCTTCTGTTGTCATTGTGAGTCATCATACATTTCATATAGTATGTTGATGACTCATGAGGTGACTCATATCTTGATCACTATTGTAAACCTGTTTTAACTAAAATAAATACAAAAGTGCCTCATTTCAACTAAAATAACCTAAGTACACACATGAATTAAAGGTTTTAAGCTTCGAAAATGTCGTGTTTCCATGACACATCAGAGATGTAGCTTGCGCATCACCAAATTTTGCTACCATTACCATGGGAATATAGTGTTTACTTATGAATTAATGTTTTTGCATTTTTTGGGTTTTTATTTTGTTTTTGTTTTTGTTCTTATTTGGGTATGCATCGGTTAATGCCTTACACGAAGTAGAGGTAATCCCCTACTCCCAGTGAATCCAAATCAAGATAGAATACTGTAAACACCTAGTAGGATGATAGAATAGAAAAAAAATGATATTCCTTAAGGGGATCATGATAATGTGCCTCCCCCTCTTTCTGAAGGAGTTCAGGATGTTGTTGATTAGAAAATGGGTGTGCTATTAGTTCAAGGCATTAATAGGAGAAGAATCTTGATGGATAGGGGAACTACCGAGAATATCTTTCACTATATGGAACAAGTTGTGCAGGAAATTCTTAAAATAGTTCTTTCCTCTATCAAAGATATTATAGCTTATGGACGAGATCTATAATTTCAGGAAGTTGTAGTCTGAGTTCATGTATGAGGCTTGGTTATGGTTGAAGAAGAAGTTTAGTATGGTGCCCAACCATCACATTTCTATCCTCTACTTCTGGAAATGCAAGAAAGGTTGGAGTCCCACATTAAATACTTTAAATTCCTGGACTGTTGGGTAGAGCATCCAACATTTCTTAACACTGTGGAGAAATGTGGAGATTTCAGTATAAACTGAGAAGACTAACTTCCACACTAAGTCAGTGGTCTAAAGAGGTATTTGATGAAATCTATGCCAATGTAAAAAGTTATGAAGAAAAGGTCAAGGTAGCTGAGGAAAACTTGATGTTGAATGGTACTGATGAGAACAGACAGGAATTCCACGAACACACGCTGAATATATCAAACATCTTAATATGGAGGATGTTCTATTAAGAAAAAAATCTCAACTGAACTAGTTTAAGTATGGTGATGAAAATCAAGTTATTTCCATGCCTTTATTAGAGGCAGAAGAAGAAGAAGAATGTGCATGCATAAAGTCAAAAATGAGTATGGGGATTGGATCCAAGGGGATGATGAAATAGCTACAGCTGTAGTTAAACATTTCCTAGATATCTTTACTGGGACAGTAGATTATATACCTAAGGAAATGTTAGCTAACATCCCTAAATTGATATATGATGATCAAAATAAGATTCTCTAGGTTATTCCTAATCCAGAGGAAGTAAAGGATGTGGTTTTCTCAATGAGTACTCACTCAGCAGTAGGTCTTGATGGTATGAATGGTAAATTCTTTCAATCCTACTGGCATATTATTGGTATGTACCTCCTTCAAGTGGTGATTGTCTTCTTTAGTGGTCATGCTATGCCAAAATACTTTACTAATACCTGTCTGATTCTCCTCTCTAAAGTGCCTCACCCCAACAAGCTTTCTGAATATATATAGACCTATCTGTTTGAGAAACTTTACCAACAAAGTCATATCTAAACACATTTACCATAGATTGGATCCCATCCTTCCCACCCTTATTTCTAGCAATCAATCAGGATTTGTCCAAGGTAGGAATATTTCTGAAAATACAATGCATTCCCATGAGATCATTAGTGGCATTAAGAAACCGATTGTGGGAGGAAATGTTGTTATTAAGCTGGACATGGCCAAGGCATATAGTAGGGTGTCTTGGTCATATACTTGCCTTGTATTAAGAAGATTTGCCTTTGGTAAACCTATTATTGACATGATTTTGAGGACCTTGTCAAAAAATTGGTACTCAGTTTTGGTGAATGGTACTAGATATGGTTTTTTCCATTCTATAAGGGGACTGAAACTGGGTGATCCCCTCTCCCCTGCTCTATTTATTCTAGGGGTTAAAGTATTATCAAGAGCTCTAAATAACTTACACCATCACCCTCATTATTATGGTTTTCACAAGATTGGAAAGCACCCCAAATTAACCACCGTAGCTTTGCAGATGATATCATCATATTTACTATTAAAAGAAGAAACACTCTCAGACATATTATGATGACATTAGCTTTTTATGAAATAGTTTCTGGTCAAATAATCAATAAGAACAATAGTCATTTCCTGTTGCCAGATCAAGCCTTTCCTTACACAGTCTCAAGGATTAAAGAAGAAACTGGATTTCACCAAAAACATAGCCCCATTACATACCTTGGATGTCCCATTTATATTGGAAGACAAAGAATCAGTCACTATGCTGGGCTGGTTAGCAATATGACTTCCAGAATAGCAGGATGGCACTCTAAATTTCTCAGCTATAGTGGTAGAATTTTATTGATAAAACATGTTTTGTACTCTATCCATATTCACATTATTTCTGCTTGTATTCCTCCAAAAACTATTATAAAACAACTCTTATATCTGTTTGCTAATTTCTTTTGGGGTTGGAAGGATAACAAGAATAAATATCATTGGGCCTCTTGGAAGAAACTGTGTTTCCCAACTGTAGAAAGTGGCATTAGTATTAAACACATAGATGATACATATAAGTCTATGTATTTGAAACAATGGTTCATATTTAAAAGTAGGAACACTTTTTAGGGGAGCTTTTAACTAGCCAAGTACTATAAGAGAGTGAATGTTGTAGATGGGAAAGGGTCCTCAGGGAAATCTCTGGTATAAAAAACTTTTATGAAGAACAAGAAGGAAGCTGAGCAATATATTTTATGTTGAATCAAATTAGGTACTTGTTATTTTTTATGGGACAACTTGTCTAGTTTGGGAGCACTATAAAATTATAGACTGGGTTGTGTAAGGTCAAGTGATGCTAAAGTAGATGCTTTTATTATTTGGTGGTAAGTGGAATATACAAAAGTTATCTATTGTAATTCTTCCTTATCTTTTACAGTCTATCCTCAGAACTTCATTCCAGCATTAGGAGGGGATTCCTGACTCCACACTGTGGAATCTAAATCTAAGTGATGACTTTAGTTAAATTCTGATGGCAGTGCACTCACTAATCCTGAAAGGATTATTGCAGGAGAGTTATTAGAGATCATAATGGTAATCTCATTAATGCCTATGTTGCACCCTTAGGACAGGGGACTAATAACGAAAAAGAGGTGGAGGCTTCCATAAAGGTTCTATCTTGGTGTCTGAGTAATGGTATACAATATTTTATAATGGACGTGGACTCTAATCTCCTGGTTAGATGGATAAAGTAACAAATACGAGTACCATGGAACCTGCAACCCTTTGTGGAATCCTTACTAAAGCTCATTTCATAACTTCATCTATGTATTTGTAGATATGTTTACAGAGAAGCTAACTTTGTAGCGATGCCCTATGAAAAGTTAGCCACCAATCCAACCAACCACAATATTTTTTCCATAGTTGTCAACTCCCATCAGCATCAGTAGGTTGCTTTTAACTAGATAAACTAGGCATGCCAAGCTTGAAGAGAAGGAAGGTTAACAAGTTACAGGAACCACCTTAGTGCATTATAATAACTTGAAAGAAGGCATAACCATGTCATGTTAGTTTAAGCATACTTGTATATTGTAACTCATTTTTAGTTTCATTCTTTTATTTGTTGTTGCACCAATTGAGGACAGGTTTATGCCTCTCTCTATGTACATATTATTTTGTGGTTAAATGATACATCCTTGGCAGCACCCAAAAATTTCTTTAAAAAAACATCAAATTTTAGGGATAAACTTATTGGAGTTATTCTATAGAGCCCTGACCATTAGTTCTAGAGCCATGGTAGACATTATCTCTAGAGGATCTTCTATAAGAATAAGCTGGAAGATAACTTATTATATTCTACATCAGATCTCTCTCACTAACCTTGGGTGGAAAACTTGGGAGGCGGAGAAAGGTTCTAGAAATTACACCATTGGAGCTGCTGGTGACCAAAGAGTAGTTGATTATAAAGAGATTACGCTACTGAGGGATGATCTTGGGTTTCTATTAAAGCAATTCATGATTGTGAATTTTGAGAAAGTTCATGTAGTACGAGCACAGGGTGCAACTTCTCTAAAGGATCTTCTATAAGAATAAGCTGGAAGATAACTTATTATATTCTACATCAGATTTCTCTCACTAACCTTGGGTGGAAAACTTGGGAGACAGAGAAAGGTTCTAGAAATTACACCATTGGAGCTGCTGGTGACCAAAGAGTAGTTGATTATTAAGAGATTACGCTACTGAGGGATGATCTTGGGTTTCTATTAAAGCAATTCATGATTGTGAATTTTGAGAAAGTTCATGCAGTACGAGCACAGGGTGCAACTTCCAGAGCTTATGAGTCTTTATTAGAAGAGAAATCTAGGTAATTGAATCATCAGATGGAGGATTTTTTAGCCTAAGGGAAAGGAAATCAAGGTTGGAAGTACTATGATGATAGATATAGTAACTGCAGTAAGGACAGAGAAGGTGACTGGAAAAGGAAAAATGATTACAAAGAGAAGGAAGACAAGTAAGTTTTGCCTGGCTGACGAGATATAGAATAAAGAATTGAAGAAATGTTGACAAAACTGACAAAGGGGAAAAAAGTCAGGAGGCTAGCCTTAAGGAGATCAAGGCTAATATTTTAGGTTTGACCTAGAAAGTTTAGTCTTATGCAACGGCTATCAAGTATTTAGCGCATTAGTTTGGACAGATGTCTGGCACTTTGCATCAAAGGTAGTGGAGTACCCTCTCGAGTAACATGGTACAAAATTCTTCAACATTATCCAATGTCTAGATATAACCACTAATTGTGGTGCCACAACTAATGATCCACTTGTATCTACTATTGAAGAGTTTAATATTGATAACACTAAGAGTGATTAGACACCTAAGATAGAGTCTGAGAAGTAGGTATTGGGTGATGATGATTTTGAGTATAACAGTTGTGGGGATTTAGTCATCGAGCTTGATGACCATGTTCACCCTTATAATGCGACCCCTTTCTTACTGTTAGTAGTAAAGAAGGAGGACTTCCGAGAAATCACTATTTCATGTTCTACTAGAATTTCAATGTCAAGCAAGCATTATATGACTCAGGATCAAGAGTAAATATGATTCCACTAGTTTTGTACAAGTTGTTGAGGATGGGGGAACTCAAACCTACATCCATAAAGATGTTGATAGCTGACTCATCCATGAAAAAACCAGTGGGTGTTTTTTGTGACGTAGAAGTAAGGGAGCATCCTTTATATTCCACTTGATTTTATGGTTCTTGATTTTGAGGTGAATTTTCAAGCACCTATTATATTAGGTAGCCCCTTCATATCCAGAGGTAGGTGTTTATTGGTATGGACTAGGAGGAAATCACCTTCAAATTGAATAATGAGCAAGTACTGATGTGTGTATGACAGTGCAACAGCTAGATTATATGCGATATATACTATTGATAAGAATGTTTTTATAGAGGCTAGTATTCCATATATACCAGTTATTGAGGAGAGAATAAAGTTGATGTCCATTCTACTACCAATTATTAAGACTGAAGTGGTGACATTATATGAGAAGATTCCACCATGGGTCCAGACTACACTAGAGAAGGTTGAGGCTACACTACAGTCTGTGCACCGGGATGTGATGTCAGAGCTATGAGCTTAGTTGCAGTCATGGATAGATGTTTTTGAGAGTCGATTATTGTCCTAGTTAAGTAGGATTAAGATGTTAGATTTAAGAGACATTGGGGAAGAGGTGGACCTACTTAGTGTAGATGTACTCTCTCTCACTAAGAAGCACATATCAGCCATCCCTTCAGTTGTATCACCAGTTTTTTAGCCATCAACTATGTATGGTCCCAGAAACTTTGATTTTTTCATTGAGAATGATGTGGAAGTCTCCATAGTTGGACCAAGAGAAGCCGAGATGGAGACCTACAGAATCTAATTATGCCATATAATTAAGCCCCAAAAAGGGCCACCAATGATTTAATAGAGATCATGTTTGTTGATAGGCAAAGGCATGCCAAGATATATCCAGGTTCATCCTTTCATCATGCACCACCACCACTATGGCCTCCGCTAGTAGATATATCCCCATCCGAGAAAGATCATGAAACAGATGAATAATGCATCCTAAGTACGTCCTCATTCCCTTTGTTTTATATTATATTAGTGCATTGGGGATAGTGCACAATTTTTAGTTGGGGGTGAGGTATACCATAGCCATCACGAGTTTTTATTGTCGTGCCTTTTTTCCTATCGATTGCGGTATGGTTGTAGAACCGTTATTTCTAGATTCAAATTTATGTTGTATTGCGTTGTTTTTTTTGTATAATTGGTGACACGTAAACTATACCTCCACTGTAAACATTATGCGGTCGCTGCCAAATATAGTAATCCAATATATGTTGAGGTTAAATCACAAAGGAATACATGGATCGTGGCTCTCAGCTGTTGTAATCAATGGGCAAAGCTAGAAAAGTAAATCAAAGATTTGAGTAGCAATATTGAACATGTTTGGTCGTAATTAGACATAGGTGATTGAGTTCCCCAGGATTCTCAACTTTGTAAGCTTATCGTGCATTATTGAATCAACCCACTACATTGTATATCACTAATAGTATTACATTTATTCCTACTATCGAATAACATAGAGCCTGAAAAATGTTAAAAGGCCTAATAGAACATGGGATCGTGATAGCACATTGAAACCCCTTCTTTTCTACTGATGGTGCATGAGAAATCATGCTAATATATTGCACTATATCGTTGAGCTCCTCAATAGATAGTTTGACAGGAGGTGTGTTTTTGTTCTTCAAGTCAAGATCCAGCTTCTTTGGTGCATGTAAGAAGCTATTCCATGTAGTGCACTAGCCAAATCTTTATATTCATTTTATGATCATTATGCTATGAAATATCTGCATCATTTCTTCTCCAAACTACCCCTCCTTAGAAGGATAAAGCGGTCGCTATCAAAATATACTAACTCAACTAGGTTGGGGTCGATCCCAAAGAGAATAGGACAGAAATCTATCTCGAACTTGTGGAGAACTCCAAGCAGTGCAGAAAAGTAAAAAGGGGGGATTTGTAGCAACTAGCTAAAAGGAAAAAGGTTTGGTTGCTTTTGGATTTAAACAATATAAGAAGAACACTAGGCTTGTATTCCCCTGGGCTTCTAAACTCAGTAGACTTATCGTGAACTCTCAAACTATTCCAATATCTTGCATATGAAATCTAACAAGTTATGTACCACCAACAACCTTTTTGACTTGTTAACGGATCTCACCTTTTACCTTTTGATTCTCAAGATATCGCCTTACTAATCCTTATCCTAGATCCTAGTTCACTATTATCTTTTGAGTCTATTGTAATTAGATAAAAGTTAACCATCTTACTTAGATAATACCTACTAGAGTGTTTCGATAGTTAAACTTCAAATTACTATTGTTCTTCTCTTTTCCTAGTCACTACTTCTTTTTTGGATTAAGTAGCAATAATCTAGCGGGATCCTAACATGTGCATCCATTAAGAAAGTAATCAAAGCGAAGAAAACCCAATAGATGCAAGAATCTTTATCGAGAATGAATTTGCACTTCCTGTACTTTGTTAATCCACCAGGGTTCCCACAACCCTATCTAAGGGAATCAGCCGCTCATAGTTCTGAGATCAATCATCGAATCCACAAACAAAATTACGAAACCAATCTCTCAATGATGAAAAATGAAATCCCAAAGTCTTAAATTGATTAACAAACCAAAAACAAACAATGAATAATGAGAGTATAGGATAACCCACAAGGGACTACCCCTTAATATATATGAATGTATGAATATGTCAATTAAATAAAGACTAAAGAGTATTTATAGATTACAAGAAACATTAAAAATCAAATCATATTTAAAATAGAAAAACTTAATTAACCATACTTAATAAGACTTAAAAAAATCATAGGAGTGTAAGTGGGATACATGAAAAACCTAGGAAACAATTATGGAACGATCAGGAAAAGTTGAGGTCAGTTGTCACAAGTGGTGTCTACATACGGGCTGGCCTCATATGCCACATACGGTCTAAGGCCGAGCACGTAGCCACTACATGTGTGTAGATAGAAATTACTGCATCTTATGCTCTTGGGATTTTGGACTTCTTGCACTTACCTTACCCACATGTCGTCCACATGCTATACATGTGATCCACTTGCTGACATAGGTATGTGCCAGAAGTTCTTTTTCATCTCTTTTACTCTTGGGATCTTTAATTTTTGTACTTACCTTAGTCTTATATAGACCATATGTGCTACATGTGGTCCATATATAGACATAGATAAGAGTTAGGCCTTACAATAATTGCAACCAAGCTTTAAATCTTGAACTTTCCTCATATGCTTTGGTCACGTACAATCCGTAAAGTGTCACAAATACCTAAAATTGATCAATTAAGTAGACTAAAGCATCACTTTTCATCCTTTTCTTGAATTTAGCAGCCGAAAACTGATTTCCTACAAAATATTCTAAAAACACATCAAATCTAACAAAATATCCTTAAGTACATGTATATTCTCTAAGTTTAAGCATCAGAAGTGCTATATTTCTATAGCACATCATGTCCCTTTACTTAAAATGCTTCATTTCCTTAGGAAACAACACATAAAAAAACAATAAGACAATACTTAACCAAGATAAACCTAAGATACCTATGGAAGTCAATTATAAATTTTAGTTAAAGATACTTACCATCTCCGAATTCTATATTTTATAACCGATTGTATGTATTAATGAAGAACAACAACATGATACAAAGAAATCGATATATGGAATTACATTAGCAACAAACAACGATGCATATATACAAGTTACACTACCCGAGCAAGTAAGCAACTAGCAATACAATCCGTGTGCCCTCATAATAAAGAAGTCTCACTCAATCATATGAAATGATGAATCCTAATGAAGGGATGGTCACGAGACACTCATACTCACAAAAGAAGCTCAAATAAATAAATGTCAAATACCATAGGCTTGCCTTTATTTTCTTTACCTAAGCTTTTAGATGGTCAAGTTAGGATCACTAAAGAACATTATTTGGCTTGAGGGCTGGTACGGTACATATGGATATATCAAGTGACTAAATACCCTTGTCACTACACTAACTTGGGGGTCCACACTTTAACCAATTTCTTTTTATTTTACCCTTATTTCTCCTCTTTCATTTTAAAGCATATTCAGGCTGGTGTGGTTTTCTTTTATTCATTCATTTTCTTTTTCTTTTTATTTTCTTCTGCACCCAACCTACTTTCTTTTTTTCTTTTATTCTTACATTTTTCATACCCAGAATAAATTGCAAACCTTTATAATATCCACCCTCAACTTTGGAAATTTGCTTAAGTTAAGGGGTACAATGTTCAAGGAGGACTAGGGCTATAATAGGTTCATTGTAACATGAATGGGAAGGTGAAAGGTAAAAAAAAAAATAGACTATAAGGCTGAAAACAGTAATCAAGGGATACTATTTCCAAATGGAAGGTCAATTAAGCTAAAAGTGGACCAACATAAAAAATGGCCTATGATCCTTTCCTAACCAACTATCATACAACCTAGGCTAGACTAACTGGACAAGTTCTGGATTTAACACACAAAGAAAATTTAAGTAGCATCTCACATACACATGGAACAGAGTCAATATTACAAACTACTACCTATCTGATTCATGCAATTGTTATCAAGTTATTATCATGTTTCTAATCCTAATCTCGTAGAAAAATTTACAATGGTCACACATATATGCATTCAAATAGTTCAAAAAAAGCTATTGAAGGGGTATCATTTTCTCAAGAATCCACATAAAATATTTTAACTACCCTAGATACTCATTTTTCTCCTAGTTAAACACAAAACATTACGAAATAAAACACAATATGCCTAAATATAATGGCTTTACTAGGAATAGGACTACGGGGAAAAGAGACACTAAAATGAAAACCCTAGGAGGACATAAAAGACCCACAAGCAATCCCACCCTCAATGTAAAATCATGTTTTTTCCCTTATGCATCAAACTGTTAGAAAACAAGAGTGGTGGAAACATGCCTGTGGCACCATAGGTGTGGAGCTCTGACATGAATCACGCAAATATGAAATACAAACAATAAAATACATTGGGTAGTCTCCCAAGTAGTTCCTGATTTCTTATCGCATCATGATGTGACTTGGTTGGGTACTCAGACTTCCCCAAAAAGTCCATGGGTATCTTGATTACTCAGACTTTATCAAAGTAGCCCAAGAGTTGGCTTTTAAATTTCTTTTTCCACTTTGAACTTATGAATTTCACCCCTAATTACTTTTCTGATTTTCCACTAAGGTCCTGGGGAGGTGATAGAAAAAATAAAGGATCAAAGAAATAGATTTGGCATGTGGTACCTCTTGGCCCTCATACGAGAAATGTAGTTCTTAGATTACGGCTCAGCAAATTCAAGAATATAGATATATGTTTCCTCCTCCTTGCACTCTACTTCATACTCAGATGGATCGATCAAGATTTGACTATCCAAACACAATATGGAAAAATGCTTCTAATGAGGTCAAATATGAACAACTTATCAAGTTCATCCTTCTTTATATCCCCACATAACTATAGCATGCTCTCATTAAGCATGATACTATCCATAAGAGTATGATCTATTTTTGACTTCTCTAATTTTAGTTCCTTGATAACGCTCAACTTACATGTCCAATTTAGTGCAAGGCGGTCGTTGTCAATATATTTACCCAACTAAGATTCAGGGTCGAATCCATAAGGAACAATGTGAGTGGAAATTGGGTAAGTTCAAAATGATAGTTGCTCGCTAAGTTCAAACCTATGATACAAGATAGTTTGGAGGTTTTCAATTGTATTGAATATGAATGCAACTCTTAGGCTTCTATGGGACTAATTTGAGACTAAGAACAATTATAGTGTAATCAATTAAAATGGATCTTGGGACTATGCCTTTATAGGGAAAAGATGTGCATAGGAACATGATAATTCGATGCAAATTTTGAACATTGATTTTTCAGCAAAACAATAAAGATTTCACCCATTGGCTCTTTCGAGCACCTAACAAGTGAGTCAATCTAAACTTTCCATTTCCTTAATTAGGCACCCCTACTTCTAGGATGGTACCTAAGGGATAGTCAACCTCATATTCACCCTTATTTCTAAGATAGTGAAATTAGTAAACTATGCCCATAAATTGTCTACTATTCCCTTGGTTCCCACATCCCTCTTTCAAGGCTGATGTGGATTTCTAGTGTTCACCCAAAACCCTTATTTCGAAGATGGCTTAGAGATTTATAGAGTTTGGAGTTTTCACCCATAAAACTCATGTGGCTATTTGGGGCTTTCACCAACTAATCCCAACCAATCTAATCTAGCAATAGAAGAACCAATAATCAACAAACTAGAATCTACACAAATACATCATACTCCACACAGTTTTGTACCATAATCAAGCGTAACCCCAAGAGGGTAGATCTAGAAAATCATAATGATAATAAACATAAATAAATAAATAAATATTTCCATCAAAATTATCCATAACAAAATAAAGATATGGCAAGCCACACTTTAGAATCCAATAAATATTCAATGGGTGAAGCCGAATCTACACTTCAAAATCACTCTAATGTCTTCTTAGCTCAAGATAAGTACAAGTTTAGCTCCAAGCTCTAAGAAATTATGAAAACCCTCAACTAAGAATGGGAAGTAGGGTTGTGGATTGATGCTTTGGATTAGGGTTTGAGTCTTCTTTTGATGGGTAAATTTGGGACAGCTTCGTACATTTACTCTTTTGCCCTTTGTTTGAAGTCCTGCTAAGCCGCGATCGCGGTGTTTTTAATGTAACCATAGTATAGTGACTGCAGGCAATTCCAAATGGTCGCAGCACTTTGACCTACTTGACTTGGCGCAATCACAGGATGTCGCCCGCGATTGTGATAAATGAGGCCATGTTCTGCTCCAGGTCTACAACTAAATTTGTTTACTTTCTTTTGTTCCTTTTTGTAGCTCCAATCACTTATTTTCATATCATCTTCTTTGTGCCTACAAAATATGGATAGTAGTGAATTCAATCACAATTATGTCTCACTTATTCATTCAAAACAAGGTAAGGTGCGTAAATAATGAGTGGGAATAAGTGGTAAAATCACCACTCATCATTCCTCTAGTTGACTTTTTAGAAACTTTTCAGTCTCACAAAGCCCAAAACTATGTTTTGGGTGTTACATACAACAGATTTTCCTTCCAACTCTACTTATAAGTGGTGAATATCAAAGCCAAACCTATCAACCTTTAGAATAAGCTCATGGTTGATGTGGACAAGGTCTGTCATTATTTCTAATAGCCTATCTTTGAGCTCAAACACTATATTAGCCACACTCTATCAATAATGAACCATATCAAAAGGAAAAGGGATCAATAAATAAGGAGTCATCATCACTCCATACTTCCTTTAGCAAGGTTTTCATCTAAAGAAGAGAAGGCAACAAAACAAAAAAAAAATATGATAACTACATAAACTTCAATCAAGGACACTAAATAGGTTGGGGTAAAGAGGTCTCTGTAAGGATATAGTGACCCAACTAGGTTGGGGTTGATCCTACAGGGAATAGGCCAAAAATCTATCTCGAACTTATTGAAATCACTAGGCAGTGCAAAAAAGTAAAAAGTAGTGATTTGTAGTAACTAGCTAAAAATGTCAAGGATTGGTTGTTTTTGGATGTAAGCAATATAAAACGAACACTAGGATTGTGTTCCCCCTGGCTTCTCAACTTAGTAAACTAATCGAGCACTGTCGAACTATTCCAATATCTTGCATGTAGAGTCTAACAAGTTATGTACCACCGATGGTGTTTTGGACTCATTGATGAATCTCACCCTTTACCTTTTTAGTCTCAGGATGTCTCCTTACTAAACCTTATCCTAGTTCTCAGTTAACTATTACCTTTTAAATCTTTAGTTATTAGATGACAGTTAACCATCTTAGTTATATAATACCTATTATCGTGGATCGATAGTTAAACTTCACATTACTATTGTTATTCTCTTTTCCTAGTTACAACTCCTCTTTAGGAGTAAGTAGAATAATCTAGGTGTGATCCTAATGTGTGCACCCATTAAGAAAGCAATCAAAGTAAAGTAAATCCAATACATGCAAGAATCTTTATCTAGAATGACTTGGCACTTTCTGTACTTCTTTAATCCACAAGGGTTCCCACAACCTTAGCTAAGGGAATTAGCTGCTCATAGTTATGAGATCAATCATGAAATCCATAAAAAATTTACAAAAACAATCTTACAATGATTACAGAAGAAATCTGAAAGTCATAAATTTAATAACAAACTAAAAACAAACCGAGAACAATTAGAGTATAGGATAACCCTGAAGTGGCTACCCTTTAATATATGTGAATGTATGACTATGTCAATTAAAACAAGACTACAGGGTATTTATAGATTACAAGAAACCCTAAAAATCAAATCCTAATTAAAATATAATAACAATAGCAACAACAACAACATACCCCATTTATTCCCACATAGTGAGGTCTGGAAGGGTAGAGTGTACGCAGACCATACCACTATCTCTTGTGAAGTATAGAGGTTATTTACGATAGACCCCCAACACTTAGAACCATTAATAGTATAACAAACACAAAAGCAAAGTGCAAAATAAACTAACACTGCTAGCAAAAAGATAATACTACAACAACAAGATAAACTTAAGAACCATCTAACCGAAATCAAAAACTTCAGACAGCACTACGAATAAAAACTATAGACACAAAAGAATGCTACTTTATTATTACCGATGCACTCTCACCCCTAACCCTCTACCTTAATCAACATCCTCCACACCTTCCTATAGTACATTATGTTCCTAATTAAAATAGAAAAACTTTATTAACCATACATAATAAGACTTAAAGACATCATAAAAGTGTAATTGGGATACATAAAAAACCCTAGGAAATGATTTTGAAATGATCTGGAAAAGATGAGGTCGGTGGCCACATGTGGTGTCTACATAAGGCCTAGCCTTGGGCGCATTTGCCACATGCGTCCTAAGGCTAGGCGCAAGTAGCCACTATATGTGCAGAGAAAAAATTCCTGCAACTTCGGCTCTTGGGATTTTGGACTTCTTGCACTTATAATACCTACATGTGGTCCATGTATTGACATAGGTAAGTGTCGAAAGTTCTTTTTCAACTCTTTTACTCTTGGAATCTTTAATTCCAATACTTAACTTTGTCTTATACAGACCACATGTGCTATATGTGGTACACATGTAGACATAGGTAAGTGAAGGCCTTCCAATACTTGCAACAAAGGTTCAAATCTTCAACTTTCATTACATTTTGTGGTCACGTACAATCTAGAAAGTGATATGAATACCCTAAATTGATTATTAAGTTCCAAAAATATCACTTTTCATCTTTTTCTTGAATTTAGTATCCGAAACCTAATTTCCTACAAAACAGTCCAAAACACATTAAATCTAACAAAATAGCCTTAAGTACATGCATATTCTCCAAGTTTAAGAATTGTAAGTGTTATATTTTTATAGCATATCAAAGCCCTCAACATAGAACATTACATGTACCAAGGAAACAACACATAACAAAACAATATGATGACGCTTAACTAAGAGCAACCTAAGATACCTATGGAATTCAATTATCAATTTTAGTTGAAGATCCTTACCCTCTCCAAATTCCATATTTTAAAATCGACTATATGTTTTAATGAATCATAATAATGTTACACAAAGGAATCAAGCCATGAAATTACATTATCAATAAAAAATCATGCATATATACAAGTTACACTACCCAAACAATTTAGCAGCTAGCAAAATAATCCATGTGCCCTCAGAACAAAGAAGTCTAATTCATGCATATGAAATAATGAGTGCTAGTGTAGGGACAGTAAAGAGACACTCAGACTCACAAAAGAAGATCCAATCAATGCTTGTTAAATAACATAGGCTTTCCCTTATTTTCTTTACCTAAGCTTTTAGATACTCAAGTTAGGATCGCTATAGAACTTTATTCGGCTAGTAATGTAGGCTTGGAAGGACAGTATGGTGCATGCCGATCTATTAAGTGACTAAGCATCCTTGGAGCTACACTAACTTTTGGGTTCAAACTTTAACCTATTTCCTTTTATTCCACCCTTCTTTATCTTTTTTAAGTACATTTAGGTTGGGTATGGTTTTCTTTTATTCATTATTTTTCATTTTTCATTTCTTCCACACCAAGCCCTATTTTTTTTATCTTTCCCTTCTTCATACATACTAAACATTAAGCACCCCTATGATAGCAACCCTTAACCTAGGAGATTTACCTAAGTTGAGGTGCACAAAGTCCAAGGAGGACCAAGGCTAGAACAAGTTCATTTTAACATGAGTGGGGAGGTGAAAGGTGAAAACAGAGAACTAGAGTATAAGTCTCAAAATAGGGATTAAGGTATATAATTTACACATGGAAGGTCATTTAAGCTAAATCCGACTAACATATAAAATGGCCTATGACCCTTTCCTAACCAACTATCCTAAAACCTAGGCAAGACTAACCAAGCAAGTTCTGGATTTAACACACAAAGGGAACTTAAGTAGTATCTCACACAAACATGGAACAGAGTTAATATTACAAGCTACTACCTACTAGTTTTTACAATTATTATCAAGTTATTATTCCTAATCCTCCATAATGGTCACATATATGTAAATTCAAATAGTTCAAATCAAGCAATTGAAAGGGGGTTATTTTCTAAAGAATCAACAAAAATATGTCAACTTCCCTAGATAATCATTTTTCCCATAGTTAAACACAAAATATCATGAAATAAATTATAATACGCCTAAACATGTTATCTCTACTAGGCAAATAACTTTAGGAAAAAGATACATGGCAAAAAAAACCATAGAAGGAAATCGATACCCATAAGCAGTCCCACCCTCAACTTAAAATCATCCATTGTACCTAATGCATCAAACCGCTACAAAACAAAAGAGGTAGAAATATACCTGTGGCACCATAGGTGGAGAGATCTGACGTCAATCAGGAAAATATGAATACAAAAAGAAAAAT